>NW_024755060.1:370031-380031 GCF_018991925.1 Homarus americanus | reverse complement strand
GGGGTAAGTTTGGTTAGGTTAGGTTTGGTTTGGTTTGGTTAGGTTAGGTTAGGTTAGGTTTGGTTAGATTAGGTAAGGGGTAGGGTATATTATGTTAGGGTAGTGGTAGTTTATGTTAAAGATAGGTTAGGTATAGGTTAAGTTAGGGGTAGGTTAGGTTAGGGATAGGTTAAGTTAGGGGTAGGTTAGGTTAGGGATAGGTTAAATTAGGGGTAGGGTATGTTATGATTAGGTTAGGGACAGGTTAGGCTAGGTTAGGGGTAGGGTAGGTTAGCATAGGCCTTAGTGAATGTATCGTTGATGCCTTCCTTCCTTCCTTCCTTCCTTCCTTCCTTCCTTCCTTCCTTCCTTCCTTCCTTCCTTCCTTCCTTCCTTCTATTCTTCCTTCCTTCCTTCATTCCTCAGCAGTAAACGAGACTCAACCAAAGACATGAAGCTGTAATATAATGACTGTTATTGGATAATGCCGCGCATAATTACACCTAACTAGCGTTATATTGAAGCCCTTGGCCAGAAGGTTATTACACAGAGTAGTTAACAACATGGCAGCTACAACCGTTATGTACACTGATAATGATGATAATAAGAATAACAGTAATAATGACGATAATGCTAATAATAATGAGTAATAGTAATAATAATAATAGCAGTAATAATAATAAAAACAACAATAATAGACATTTTGATAATTTTTTTTTAAACCTCATCAAATAAAACTCAGACACTGAAACCAAAATTATATAAACCTAAATATCCAGGTAAGATAGTGTGCCTTAAACCAGTGTTTATCTCTACCTTAATGAGAGGCTTTGGCCATGTTGTTGATAAGACGGGTGAAAGTCGATCCGGTTGCTCTGTAAAAACGTCGCCGGATTCATACCCCACATCCGGATTCATTGATTATGTAGCGTTATGGTGAGTTTGTTTACATTGGTCGAGGGTGAGAGGTTGTGGTAGAGTCTTGAGTGTGGTTTTGACGTCATTTTAAATATATTTTTTTCTAGGTTTTGAGAGATCATTATTATTATTATTATTATTATTATTATTATTATTATTATTGACTACAACATTAATAATATTTTCTACTGTGTATGTTCGTTACTAATAATATATCTGGTCTCTCCCGCAGGTATGTACAGGTGTGTTGTGCAGGTGTGGTGGTGGCCAGAGGGAGTGAGTATAAACTACACATATGTACTGTGTCCCGTCTGTCTCTAGTTAGTGTGTGTGTGTGTGTGTGTGTGTGTGTGTGTGTGTGTGTGTGTGTGTGTGTGTGTGTGTGTGTCCGTGGTCGTGTCTCTGTCAAGTTATGTGGTGTATGTATGTATATGTATGTAAGAGAGTGTGTGGTGGTGAACATATGTTTTGCTGACTCTGATAGATGTTGCCGACTCTATTCCCCTACACACCCCACCATCCTCCAACCCTCCCACTCCTTTACTCAGACCTTCTCTCTCTCAGATCCTGCTTATGTTCCTGTCTCTCTCTCTCTCTCTCTCTCTCTCTCTCTCTCTCTCTCTCTCAACACCACACCCCACCCCATGCTTCTTACACAGTAATAATAATTCCTCCACTGTTAAAAATAAACACACACACACACACAGCCCAGTCCCAACCATTGTAAAAATTATCAATAACTTGTAATAAACCAGTGTATTCACTCCCAGTAAACACTGCTCCTTACACTGTCACTATGTTGAAATGAACTGTAGTTTGAGCTTTTCCCCATCTAGTTATTATATGTCTTATTTGTATCACTTATGTTACTTGTATATTATTTGTAATTCGAAACCCATTCCCCAAATATGTAACTGTATATTTTCAGCCTTCTGGCTGCCAAGCTCTTTCAATAAACCGTTAATTATTATTATTACACTCACACACACACACACACTGCGCTTCAACAACCTCCTTATCTGCCGCCGCTTCTGCACCATGGTTTAATGTGTTATAACTCACCTTTTATCAGTACACTGTTGACTCTATCCATCTAGCCGTCATCCCATCTATCCATCTACCCTATCTAGCCACCTATCCGTCTATTCATCAAGGACCCAACTCTATACAAGCATCTGGTGGATCTGTCGGCTATTCTTGGTCTAATCCCCGTACTGTTTACTATCGTTGTATACCTGTAGTGTAAACTGTATACCTTCACGGTCTTCGTATACCTGTATTGCCTCTACACAGGCAGAAGGGTATGGCTGTATAGTCTACATACATACGAAATTAATTTGTAAACCTGTATGATGATTTAACTGTATATATGATTGTTATTATTATTATTATTATTATTATTATTATTATTATTATTATTATTATTGTTTTGTCGGTGTTTATTTTTGGGGGATCTCATGAAAATTAGCCCACAGCCTTATTTCCCTCAGGCTAACTAACTCAAAACCTAACTTAACCTCACTTAATCTACCCTAACCTAACCCTTAGATAACTTTAGGGTGTTTAATCATCAGGTAATAAATAAATTAGTGACGGGGGGGGGGCTAATCTTCACATGATCACCGTTTATGAGCAATTTCTTTTTTTACTCTGAATATGTAAATCAGGTGTAAATTGTAAAATAATAAAAGAATAGAGAGAGAAGAATAACACGTAGACCCCTCCTCCCACTCCCATTTCTCCCCACTCCTTCCCACTGTTGCTCGAGGAATACCGTAGGCACCAACTTAACACTTTGAGGGAAAAATGTGTCTGTCTTACCAGTGTGTTTGTTTACATTAGGACAACAAGATGTGTCATGCCTTGCTTTTTCAAAACATTATAACTTCCTTCTTGGGGCCAACGACTTGTTAAACTTAATACGGTTTTTATGTTTGGTTTAAAGCATGTTAGGTTTAGTTTTGGTTTGTATGTGGTTAGGTTAGGTTTTAAGTTAAGCAGTGTTAGGTTTGTATAGGTTGTGGTGTTGGGTTAGCTTTGCTTTGCTAGGGTTATGTTAGACTTGGTTTGGTTAGGTTATGTTGTTATTTTTAGTTTAGTTTGCTAGGTTTTAAGTTAGGGTTAAGTTTGGTTTGCCATATTATTTTGGCAAAATAGTAGTAGAAGTTAATAATAAGAAGTTGTTAAAGAATAGTAATAATAGAAAAGTATAGTAACAGTAGTACAATAATACACGCAGGAATAGTACTAGTAGTAATAATAGTATTAATAGCAGTAGTTATATTAGCAATAGTAGTAATAATAGTAGCATACACAGGTGGGGATTCATACATCATTAGCAGCAAGCAACAAGAGACTGGGTGACGTTACCTGCATCTCATGGGTGTTAACTTACCTGCCACTTGACCTCTGAGTGCCAGGACTTGACTCCCTTGAGGAAATACGTAATTAATTTTCACTATGAATCATTAAACATTATACCTAGGGCTTAAAATCATTGTACCCAATAAGTTAAATTATGCCATTTAGGGAGCTAAATTATAGTACTTGGGGGTTAAATAGTACTCAAGAAGTTGTAAATTATAATCATCTAAAGGCTAAATAGTACCACAGGTTAAATTATACTAACGGCAAGAATAGACTTACAAGTTAACTATTATAATCACTGATAAACGACGGTCAAGGATTGGTTATCGTACTCAAGGGTTGTGAATTAGTGAGGAGAAAAGAGAGAAATGAGTAGGTAAGTGAGGGATGATAGAAGGCAATGGAGGGAGGAAAGAAGGAGTACAAGGAGGGGAATGGAAGAATGAATAATGGAGGGAATGAAGGAAGTGAGGGAAAGAAGCAATGAAGGTAAGGAGGTGGAATGAAGCACGAAGGTAAGGGAGGGAATACAATGGGTGAAGGAAGGAATGAAGCAGCATGAAGGAGGGGAATGAAGTAATGAAGGAAGGAGGAATGAAGCAATGATGAAGGAGGGATGAAGAATGCAGGAAGGGAGTGTAAGAAGGAAATAAGGAAGGGAGGAAAGAAGTACGAAGGAAGGAAGGTAGGAGAGGAAGGGAGGGTATGGGAGAATGATCTGACGCCTACAGGCATACATGGGTGAATTAGTAATGATTAGGGGTGGCGTTAGGGCTGTGGGCGTGGGGAGGTGCTGCTCTAAGACAGGGTGAGGGTGGGTGGGTGGGTGAGGGTGGGTACAGTGGGTGAGGGTAAGAGGGTGGTGCTGGTGGGGTGAGGGTGGGTGCTGGTGGGTGAGGGTGGGGTGAGGTGGGTGCTGGTGGGGTGAGGGGTGGGTAAGAGGTGGGGTGAGGGTGGGGTTGGTGGGTGAGGGTGGGTGCTGGTGGGGAGGGTGCTGGTGGGTCTTGTGTGACGGTGGCTGGCTGTTGGGGTGAGGGTGCAGGAGGTGAGGTCTTGGTGGGTGACGGTGGTTACTGCTGGGTGAGGGTGGTGATATGGGGCCAGGTGAAAAGGTGGTCCTAGGTGGCCAAGGATTACTGTAGCCAAACCAAGGGCCAGATTACTGCAGCAAAAAACCAAGTGACTGATTATTGTAGTTAAACCATGGCCAGATTATCAACAGCAAAAAACCAAGTGACCAGATTATCAGAAGGCCAAACCAAGTGGCCAGATTATCAGTAGCTAAACCATGGGCCAGATTACTGCATTCAAACCATGGCTGATTATCAGCTAAACCAAGGGCCAGATTACTGTAGCAAAACCATGACCAGATTATCAGAAGTTAAAACCAAGTGGCCAGATTACTGTAGGCAATCAAGTGACTAGATTACTGTAGCTAAAACCAAGTGGCCAGATTATCAGAATAAACCAAGGGCCAGATTATCAGAAATAAACCATGACCAGATTATCAGGAAATAAAACCAAGTGGCTGATTACCGTAGCTAAAACCATGGCCAGATTACTGTAGCAAAAACCATGACCAGATTTTGCCCATGACCAGGATTATCAGAAGCTAAACCAAGGACTAGATTATCAGAAGCTAAACCAAGTGACCAGATTACTGTAGCTTGAATCCTGTCTGACTGCTGAGATGTGTGTGTGTGGGATAACAGCAATTTGCCAGCCACTCCTATAGCAGTAGAGTTGAGAGGGCCATTAGTGTAGGTGGTCTGTGAGGGCTGTGTGATGCTGTTTTTATGAGTGCAGGTTATGTGGGTGGTGGTGGGGTGATGGTCGGGGACAGGAGATTGATGGTGGTAAGGGTGAAAGTTGGTGGTGATAGGGTGGAGGGCATGATGGTGTGTGTTGGCGAGGATGGTGATGAGGATAGTGGCGGTGGTGGTGCTGGTGGTGAGTAGTGGCGGTAAAACATAGGCATAAAAAAAAGACTTAATGGCTCTCGAGATGGTGAGAATGTGATCTATTATAAACACGGAAAGCTTTACTGACCGATCTCTCTCTCTCTCTCTCTCACTCCTGTAATATGAGGGAGTTTCTGTGGTCCTTCATCCATTCATCCCTTCCTCTCCCCCTCCTTCCCACCTCCCTTCCTCCCTCCTCCCTCCCTCCTGGCTCCCCCCTCCTACCTCCCCCTTCCTTCCTCCTTCCTTCCTTCCTCCTCCTCCCTCCCTCCTGTTCTCCTCTCCCATCCTCCTACCTCCACCCTTCCTTCCTCCCTCCTCTTCCTCCTCCTCCTCCCTCCTCCCTCCCTCCCTCCCTCCCTCCCCTCCTCCCTCCCTCCCTCCCTCCCTCTCCCTCCTCCCCCTCCTTCCCACCTCCCCTTCCTTCCTCCTCCTCCCTTCCTAGTGGCGATCTGTGTGTGTGTGGAGGAATAACATCACGTTTTCATAATCCTCGTCTGGTTTAGCCTCGCCACCTCTGTTCCCTCTGGGCCCTCCTGGGGTCTGGTGGTGGTAGTAGTGGTGGTGGTGGTAGTAGTGGTGATAGTGGTGGTGATAGTGGTGGTGGTGGTCCAATGTTTTGATTTTTTCACCTTTGTTTTCTTCTTCAGAGTTAATTCTTCATCTCGTGTGTGTGTGTGTGTGTGTGTGTGTGTGTGTGTGTGTGTGTGTGTGTGTGTGATTTTTAGGTCTATCAGTGTGAATTTTATTTTAAGACTTTTGTATTGTTAAAAAAATCACGACCTCTCAGGGATGTTTTTTGGTTGATAGGGAATGAGTCGTGTGGTAGAGTGTGGTTGAGTGACAGTACAGAAGTTGTGGTAGAGAGTGTGGTAGAGTAAGACACGGGGAGGTGTTGTAGGTGATAGTAATGTGGTAGAGAGTGCGTTAAGAGATGGAAGGTGGTGTGGTAGGAGACAGGAGGTGTGGTAGGAGACAGGTGTGGTAGACAGTGTGGTAAGAGACGGAAGGAGGAGTAGGAGGAGGTGTGTGGTAGAAGTGTGGTAAGAGACGGAAGGAGAAGTAGGAGGAGTGTGTGGTAGGAGACAGGAGGTGTGGTAGACAGTGTGGTAAGAGACGGAAGGAGGAGTAGGAGGAGGTGTGGTAGGGAATAACCTCAACGCCACACCATTGTCTACACACCACAGTGGGTTATGGAAGTACAGGGTGTGGTGGTGGTGGTAGTAGTAGTGAAGATGATGATGGCCCCACAAAGACCCTCACAGGGACCATATAGTGGCCCTCTTGTTCCACCAGACTGTGAAGCCTTCCTGTGTGGGCCTCTCCCCCCCCTCACACCCACCCCCTCCTCCCATACCCCCTCCACATACCCCCCTCCCTCACATACCCCCTCCCCTCCCACATACCCCCCCTCCCCTCACATACCCCTTTCCCTCCATACCCCTTCCCTCCCTCCCTTTCCTCTCCCTCACATACCCCCCTCCCCTCACATACCCCTCTCCCCTCCCTTCCCCTCCCCTCACATACCATCCTCACCTCACCCACAAACAACAAACACTAAAGTCTACATGGCAAAGGCTTCGGTAGTGTTAGAACTTGCTAAGTAAATATACACACTCCTTACTCGCTCGGCCCCGGGATCCGACGCTTAAAAATCACCACGAGTCGGTTTGTCTTTTCCCGGGGATGTTAGTTTGTACATAGAATCCTCCTACTGCCTTCCCTAGCTGACTTAACTGCTGTGGTGTTTATCCTCTTGAGGGAGTTAATATGGTGTTTGTGTCTTTGTTTATCTTTTGGTGTTTTATGTGTGTTTGTTGTTGTTGTTGTTGTTATTACTGTATTAGTTATTGTATACTCATTATTATTGTTGTCGTCGTTGTTATTATTATTGTATTATTATTATGTTTAGGAAAATACACCTCTGACGTCACAAGTTTTAAGTTATGTAACCCCGTATTCACCCAAAAATTTTATCTAATTAAAAAATCATTGACAAACACATCTAGTTACGGTAAGAGTGGGCGTGTAATTGCCTTATCAGCATCCCCGTCCACAGCTGAGTAATGGGTGAGTGGAATCTTATCATAGGAGCGAGATTCAGGCGTCTATACGTACAGCTCACGACGTCCTATTTACAACTCGTGTGATAAGTAGTAACCTAACCTAACTCTCCCGGGACAATAACCTAACCTACGTGTGTGTGTGTGTGTGTGTGTGTGTGTGTGTGTGACAGAGGAGCCACCAAGATACCAGTCACAGATAACGTCTTGCGGTGGCTGCCAGGGTGAAGGAAACACCATATATATTTTTCCGAAGTCTCCCCTGGTTAAAAAAAAACGAGAATAAATAATTAGATAGGTGGATAAATGAATAAGTGAAGGATAATATACACGATTATTATATAGTCAAGAAGAAATTAATATTTTTTACTATCGTATTTTTTATTATTTGTATTATTGTTGTTTTTGTTATTATTATTATTATTATTATTATTATTGCCAATTTTTGGTTGAATATTTTTAAACAAGTTATGAGGCGATTATGTTTGGGGTGGGGGTAGGGTGATGGTGGTTGGTAAGGGGGGGGGGGGGTTGACCGCCCGTGGAGGAGGTATGTGATGGTGGTAGATGGTAGTGGTAGATACTCGCGGTTGCTACTACCACTATCACCATCGTCATCACCATCGTTACCACTATCGCTTAGTTATCATCATTTTCTACGTCACTTCCCTAGCTACTACCACTACTACTACAACCACCACCATCACTACTATCCCAGCCACCTTCACTACCCTCTAACCACCACCACCAACCCTCCCCACCACTACTATGGCCACGAGTCATAAACCAACCCGCCTCTACAACTAAATTTATGAAGGGTTTAAATGAAGAAAAACCCAAAGGCTTCTTGATCACCAAAACATCGTAAGACAATTTTTATCCTCGTAACTACTGAGGTGTTAAGTCATTAGGGGAGAATCACTTAACTTAAGGGAAATTTTTGGATTCTCAGAGTAACTTACGATTATTTTTTTTTCTCGTAAGTTCTTGCTTTATGTTACACTGAATGAAGATAATATCCCTCGCCTGGAAATAACATCCATTAGTTAGATCAGGAAATACGGGTATCAGTCTTGTTGTGGGAGCTAATGACTACACCCTCAAGTGGTTAATACATTGTTAGTTAGTCAGTTTAGTCAGTCAGGTCAGTTAATTTGCCAGTTTAATCAGTCAGGTCAGTTAATTTGCCAGTTTAGTCAGTCAGGTCAGTTTATTTGCCAGTTAAGTCAGTTAGTCATCAGGTCAGTCTGTCTTTCAGTTTTAAATCGGTCAGTCAGGTCAGTCAGTCAAGTCAGGCAAGTCAATCAGTCAGTCAAGTCAATCAGTCAGTCAAGTTCGTTAATCAGTCATTTAGTCAAGTCACTCAGTCAGTTATTCAGTCAAGTCAATCAATTCGTCAACACTCAAGTCAGTTTGGAGAGTCAGATACAAACAGGTACTCATCTAATTAACGTGGCACAGGTAAGGTGGTTGAGGGTGACGGGGCTCTGTGACTTACCTGTGGGGGCCGGGGGAGGGGGGTGATTAATGTACACACACCGGGGAGTCGAACCTGTCTACCTGTCCTGCTGAGAGAGAGACAGACAGAGAGAGAGAGAAAGGGAGAGTTACAGGCGGATAGAGAATTACAGACAGAGAAAGAGAGTTATAGAGAGAGAGACAAAAAGACAGAAAGAGAGAGAGAGAGCCAGACAGAGAGAGAGAGAAAGTTGCAGACAGACTGATCAGAGAAAATAAGAGAGAGAGAGAGAGAGAGAGTTGCAGACAGACAGATAGAGTTAATCTTCGATCCTGATGGGTATGTTAGATTAGGTTGGGGTCCTTGTCTTAGCAGAACCTAACCTAACCTAACCTAACCAAACCTCACCGAACCAAACCTAACCTAACCTAACCTAAACTAACATTTCTTCTCGCTTCCCCTTCACCCCTATACCTACCCCCTTCCCCTCCTCCCTACATACCTCTCCCTCTCCTCCCTACATACCTCTCCCTCTCCTCCCTACATACCTCTCCCTCTCCTCCCTACATACCTCTCCCCTCCTCTATCTTCTCCCCATCTCTCCCTCTCTCCTTCACCCTTACCTACCTACCTCTTCCCCTACACTCCTCCCCTCCCCTCTACCCCTCCCTCTACCCCCTCCCCTCTACCCCTCCCCCTCTACCCCTCCCCTCTACCCCTCCCCTGCCCCCTCTCCCTAACCCCTTCCCCACCTCCCTACTCCCCTTCTCTCGTTTTTGCATCATCATTCTCGCCTCTTCTTCCCCTCTTCTTCCCTCACTTCACCCTCCCACGCCCCTTCTTCCCTCCTTCCCCTCTACCACCCTTCTTCCCTCCACTTCACCCCTACCACGCCCCTTCTTCCCTCACTTCACCCCTACCACGCCCCTTCTTCCCTCACTTCACCCTACCACGCCCCTTCTTCCCTCACTTCACCCTACCACCCCTTCTTCCCTCACTTCACTCTACCGCCCCTTCTTCCCTCGCTTCACCCTACCACGCCCCATCTTCCCTCACTTCACCCTACCACGCCCCTTCTTCCCTCACTTCACCCTCCCACGCCCCTTCTTCCCTCACTTCACACCCCCCCTAAACTACCTTAGCCCCCCACCACGCCCCCACGCCCTCTCTAACATAGGCGTGGGGGCGTGGCATTAGACGTCACACCCAGTTATTACGTGTAACTGTCTCTTTAGGGTACGTTTGTTGTGGGC
>NW_024755060.1:340031-367531 GCF_018991925.1 Homarus americanus | reverse complement strand
GAACACTCCCCGCAAAAAGACTTCTCTCCCCCGACCATGTTTGGCAGAGTGAGGACCAGCGCTCAGAATCACAATATGTTTTCACCAGAGGGCCACAGTCTTACTCATTCGTTAAATATTATTGGCTTTATTCTTCTTAATGGAAAGTAAATAACATATGAGTCTTGGTGTTATGTCATGCGTACGTGAGCCAATCAGATCGCTACGTACGTGAGTCAATCAGATGCGTTGTCATGTTACCGGTTATTGTTGTGTTAGCTGCCAGGGTTGACGAAGCCTTGAAATATACAACAGATAAATTATTAAAAAAAAATATTCAAAATAACATTGTTTATTATTGGAGTTTCATCTTCTAGTTTATTAAGCAACATTGAGTTTTATTTTGTTACAACACTCACTCATAATGCAGCTTACTGTATCATTTGTGTTAGTTTAGTCTTGGTTAATGTGTTTAAACAGTTCAGATACATCCTTACCAGCTTTGAGAACAGGTGTAGGTAGGGGTGTTGTCATATCTCAGGTGTGTAGTTAGTGTATTGTCGCTTATTCTGATGCCAGTTGTCCCTTGAGCATTACTTCTTGAATATCAGTTGCCACTTTAACTCTCAGTCGATCGGTCAAGATACCATCCTTTGTATCTGAGGGTAGGCGACCACGGCCCACCAACCCTCTCCAAATGTAGCCACACACACACACACATCAGCGTTAACGTATGACTGGGGATAATGTGTGTCTCCATATGTGTGCGTGGACTCGGGCGACTTACACACACACACACACACACACACACACACACGCGCGCGCGGGTAGACTCCTTCCTTGGACAACTCGTGGGTGGGACGGGAGAGTCCTGTTTTGTGCGGCATCTCCGTTCTGCTTACGACTTACACTCTTACAGTAGCTTGACAGTAGTGCGGGTTTCTTTTGCCCTCTGACACCATCTCTAACACTGACACCATTACCAACACTAGTACTCTCACTGATACCATTACCAACACTAGTACCCTCACTGACACCATTACCAACACTAGTACTCTCACTGACACCATTACCAATACTAGTACCCTCACTGACACCATTACACCAATACTAATACCCTCACTGACACCATTACCAACACTAGTACCCTCACTGACTATTACCAACACTAGTACCCTCACTGACACCATTACCAATACTAGTACCCTCACTGACACCATTACTGACACCCTTTTCTAACCTCACTGCCATCACCACCATCATTATATCGACGCCTTCAACTAAACTAGGTAGCAGGCAGCCATCAAACAGGGAGGTACTAGGCATAGGAAGATATTGGAAGCATAATGTGTCTTATGGTGGACCCTGCTGCCGTATGACACCAAGTCCCAGGTGGCTGATCTAACTTTCTGCCTCATTTACACACAATTGCAGGGTCTCAACTGTTTCTCTTACTATTGACAACACAACATAAATACTGTATATTGTTTCTCACTCTTGATTTATTTATTTATTTATTTATTATTATTATTATTATTATTATTATTATTATTATTATTATTATTATTATTATTATATTTTCGCTTCCCAGGCCCCGATTTGGACTAATGCCTGTAAAAAAAACACTACCACCACCACAACCACCACAACCCTTCCAACCACCACCGCCACAACCCTTCCTACCACCACCACCCTTCCTACCACTACCACCACCCTTCCTACCACCACCACCACCACCCTTCCTACCACCACCACCCTTCCCACTCCTACCACCACCACCACCACAACCCTTCCTACCACCACAACCCTTCCTACCACCACAACCCTTCCTACCACCACCACCACCACCACCAGTAGTACCCAGAGCGCCTTTCACAAGACCACTAGTATGTCACAGGAACGCCGCGCCGTGTCGGAGAGCTATGGCAGGCTCCCCGTGTGGTGGTGGTAGTAGTAGTGGTGGCGGTGGGGAGAGTTGTGGTTGTAGTAGTGATGGTGGGGAGAGTTGTGGTAGTAGGGATGGTGGGGAGAGTTGTGGTGGTAGTAGTAGTGGTGGGGAGAGTTGTGGTGGTGGGGAGAGTTGTGGTAGTAGGGGTGGTGAACTGTGGTCAGCACCCCCCATCAAGGAATGCTGCTCCTCCCTCCGTAAGCCTCGGTAAAAGTCATTCTATGCATCACCCTTGAGAGCTGAGTCCCTATATTCCTGTTGGGCAGCTTCCTCGAAATTTAAATCCCATGTTGATGTTTTGATGTAGTGATGATGTTGGTGTACTGTGAGATGGTTAGGTTAGGTTTGGTTAGGTTAGGTAAGGTTAGGTTGGTTTGGGTGAGGTTAGGTTTGGTTAGGTTAGGTTAGCTAATCTTCAAGTGATAATTTTTTAGTAATGAAAATATATCCTTCAAATTGGAGATGAAAATTGAGGGTGTTACCAATACAGTAAAACCTCTATTTAACAGACAATGTAGAGATGAAAGTCCGTTATATCGAAGGTCCGTTAGATGGAGGTATCACTATAAAACTCACACAGACATCCTCAAGGACCTGGTGTTTCAGCCATAGGAACCCCACCTCCCCTACTTCACCCACCTCCCCACCTTCCCCACCTCCCCTCCTCTACCTCCCCCACCCTCCTCACCCCCCACCACCTCCTCCCCACCTCCACCTCCCCCTCCCCTACCCCCCCCCCATAAATCCTTCGCCAGGATCCTATGGAGTTTATTCACGCTGATGACTATAGGTTATCCTCCTCCCATTGTCCTATGATAGTTAGGTAGTTCTCTTTCTTCTTCTCTTTTGTATTGATGTCCAGGTGGAATTTTTTCTCAGGTGTTTTTGTTAGTACAGGTGTGGTAGAACAGGTGTTTTTGTTAGTACAGGTGTGGTAGAACAGGTGTTTTTAGTTGCTATAGGTGTGGTACAACAGGTGTTTTTAGTTGCTATAGGTGTGGTACAACAGGTGTTTTCCTTAGCGCAGGTGTGATAGAACAGGTGTTTTTGCTATAGGTGTGGTACAACAGGTGTTTTCCTTAGCACAGGTGTGATAGAACAGGTGTTTTTGCTATAGGTGTGGTACAACAGGTGTTTTCGATAGTACAGGTGCTATAGAACAGGTGTTTTTCTTATTACTAAACCAACAAGATAATTTCCATTGTACTAACACTAATTCAGTCGAGGAACATGATATCTGGGGGAGGTGGGGTGGGAGAGGGGAGCAGTGGGGGAGGTGTGGACAGTAGGGGAGCTGGGGATGGGGAAGTATTGGAGGTAATGGGGAATAGGTGTTGAAAATTACCTTCGTTCTGATCGACACATTTAGCAGTATTATTGATGAAAGAAAATACTCGTATTCTTATGGGTGATTCATCGCCTTACATTGGTATATGATGTTTGTGTGAAGCCTCGTTTGTGTGTGTGTGTGTGTGTGTGTGTGTGTGTGTGTGTGTGTGTGTGTGTGTGTGTGTGAAAAGTAGTACAGTGAATATATTGCAGGTGTATATGTCGTATTTCGTTCTGTATCGTTGTGTGTGTATATATGTATGTATGTATGTATGTATGTATGTATGTATGTATGTATGTGTGTGTACGTATATGTGCGCGCGTGTGTGCATATATCCTGACACCGGGCACTCAGGTGTTCCGCCATGTTTGGTAGTGTAAACGCCCAATTCTCTCTCCTCAAACCAATAGTAAACAAACACCTCTTCTCCTCTATCTCAAATATGGACACTTTTAACACCCTCTGACCCGATCAATCATACCACACCGGATGATACTATTTCTTTAAGGTATAACAACAGGATGATAGACCACAATTTAGAGGTGTATTGATGAGTTTGGTAGCTCAGGTGTAAACATACCTTCCTCGCCCACCTGTGACACCACGCCCCAATAGACTGGTTCCTAACACTGTGGTAGAATTGGTGTTTAGATTAAATTAAAATATTGTCTATACTGATTCGGTGCAGCTGGGTTGATGTGGTAAGAGGATGGAAATTGAGGGATGGATTGGTGACTATATAGATGGGCGTAGTACATTACCAAACGGATTGATTGATACTACCATTGAAAGTAGATTGACTGGAGACATTGAAATAACAAATAGATGGAAATTGAGGGATGGATTGACATCTTTGGATTGACGAGTTATACACTTAGATTGCCTGCCTGCCTCCCCACCCTTCCCCAAGCCCCAGGTGGATTCATGGATACTCCCCCCACCCCCACCCCCCTCTACACCCCATTGAGTTGAAGTTGCAAGTAGCTGAACACTAAACCCGGGACCAGGAAGTGAAACCTACACGAGAATGGGTCAGGTTAGGTTTGGTTATGTAAGTGTGAGTAAAATGGGTGGGGCCAGGTAAGATAATGACGACAGGTGTTGTGTGTGGCTTCTAGGCCCACACTCAGTAGGGCTCTCACCTGAGTTTTGTTACTTTGGACATGTTGGAGGGAGTTTTGTGTAGTTTGAAGGAGTTTGAGGTGGTTTTAGGTGAGTCTGTATGTAGTTTTCGGTAGTTTGAAGTAGTTTTAGGTGGGCTTGTAAGTAGTTTTTGGTAGTTTGAAGGCGTTTGATGTAATTTTAGGAAGTTTGAGGTATTTTTAGGGAGTTTTGAAGTAGTTTTAGTTAATTCTAAAGTAGTTTTTAGTAGTTTTAGGGAGTTAAAGTAGTTTTGAAGTAGTTTTAGTTAATTCTAAAGTAGTGTTAGTAGTTTTAGGGAGTTTTGAAGTAGTTTTAGGTAGCTACCCTTCGACCTATCTACCAGTTACCCATCTATACTATACATGGGTGGTGGTCTTACAATACCAGGGTCACAAGGAAATAACAGCCGAGCGCCGATATGGTCGACTAACATACAGTCGTAGAGGTAACTTGAGCTTTATGTGTGTTGCTGGTATGAAGGGCGTAGTACTGTACTCACTCTATGCATACTAACGATTGTAATAATTCACGCTGGTGGGTTGTATTTCAATAATTGTGAGCTGAGGGTATGTTGGGTGTCTCGTGGTTGTGTGGTTGTTGGTGGTTGGTGGTTGGTGGTGGTGTTGTGGTTATTGTTGTTGTTGTTATTGTCGTTATTGTTATTATTTTTGTTATTATTATTATTTTATTATTATTATTTTTATTATTGCTGCATCGTGTACCGGGAGCTTGACCTTACTTGACCCCGCACCAGAAGGTCACCTACTAATGCCTGTAGGAACCGGAAATCACCCTAACCTAACCCTAATCACAACCTAACCTAACCTAACTATACCTGGATCCGGTTTAGTATCCTCCTTGGATTAGTTTAAGTCTTCGTAATCCACCTCTGACGTCACTTAACAGGAGAGGTTATGTCTCTCGTATACGATAACTTGTGCTTCCAGTAGACGATCCTTTGACAACAATAATGGCGGGTTTTTGCTTGTCTGGCTTCGCACCGATCAGGATTTCTTATATGGTTCGTCTCTCTCTCTCTCTCTCTCTCTCTCTCTCTCTCTCTCTCTCTCTCTCTCTCTCTCTCTCTCTCTCTCTCTCTCTCTCTCCTTCCCCATTCCACTCCTTTTCTCTTCTCTTCTTCCTTTCTCCTCTCTCTTCCTCTTTCCTTCCTTTTTCCCATTTCTGTTCTTCTATCCCCCTACCTCTTCCCTTTTCTCCCCCCCTCTCCCTCCTCCCCTGTCCCCTCCCTCCCTTCCCCCCCCTCCCTTTCATCCTCTACCTTGGACCCCCGCTTTCGAAGGGCGTTTTAGGTTGGTGTCTTAAGTAAGTCGTCTACACCAGCCAGCACGACAGAGGTATAGTTCAGCCATCTGTGTGACCCCATTCTCTAAAATAGTCGTAAGATAATTTTTTTGCATAGAATGCAGAAGAATTTTTTTTTGCGACCATTTGTGTTTGTTTTTGTCATGTTTTTGTCATATTTAAGGTAATTTTTGCGACCACTTTTTGTTTGTTTTGTCATATTTAGGTAATTTTTGCGACCACTTTTGTTTGTTGTTTTTGTCGTATGTGGTTTTGTTGTCATATTTAAGGTAATTTTTTGCGACCACTTTTGTTCGTTTTTGTCATATTTAAGGTAATTTTTGCGACCACTTTTGTTTGTTTTTGTCGTATGTGTGTTTGTTATATCTAGGTCACCCATTTTGTTGTTATTTTATACCTAGATTAACAAAGAAACATCGAACAAATAACAAAAAAATACAATCTTTAATGAAAAAAAATGGCAACGCCCTTTTAAATTTGTACCCTAAGCTACCCCAGTCATTGTATAAAACTGTATAACTATTGTATATTGTATCATGGGTGAATGAGACACGTTTTAGTCATTTTATTCATGATGTAGTTACTTAAGTCGTGGTTTTAGTTTAATGGTTTAGAATGTGGGTAAAAGAGGGGGGGGGAGGGGGTGAATTATGAAAGGGGGTGAATTGTTTTAAGATGGGTTTAGTTGTCTGTCTGTCTTTGTCTGTCTGTCTGTGTGTGTCTGTCTGTGTGTGTGTCTGTCTGTCTTTGTCTGTCTGTCTCACATGACTTCTGGGTTATCTACCACAACTACTAGCCTTACCACGACTACTAGTCCCACCACACCTACCTACCACGACTACTAACCCCACCTGGTGAACTAACATTAAATCCTCACATAATTAACAGTTACGGCCAGGTGTAGGGAAGATGATTACTTGGGTGAGTGGCGGTGATTCCCCCCCCTCTCTCTCTCTCTCTCGTCTGTTCCAAAAATCTATTCTTCATCTCCTCCATCCTCCCTGCATCTGTTTTCCTCTCCTTCTTTTTCTCCTTCCTCCTCCCTCCTCCCTCCCCCTCCCTCCTCCTCCCTCCTCCTCCTCCTCCTCCTCCCTCCCTCCCTCCCTCCCTCCCTCCTCCAGCCATCATCCACAGTTTCCTCTGGGTCACATTTCACCGCGACTGTTGTAACCTGTCTGTCCTGTCCACACACACACACACACACACACACACACACACACACACACACACACACACACACACACACACACACACACACACATGGGGAAATTATCAACGGAAATGAATTTATAGATGATGATGTGGCTGTAGCGGTGACTTTATGTGTTGGTTTAGTGACCGGGGTGAGAGAGAGAGAGAGAGAGAGAGAGAGAGAGAGAGAGAGTATAGGGAAAGAAGAGGGAATGGGGAAGAAAGAGAATTAACTGTTAACCAATTTATTGACAAAGCTTGGAGTACAGTTTGCCTATAGTGAGTAATTCAGTCGGGTCTTGACACTGAGGGTGGTATCACTCCTCACTGCCACGCAGGACAGAGGTTCATACACAGTAGAAGTCATGTGGTATTTGAGAACTAATTAGTGTGGACCAGCAGCAAATTTTGGATAAACAGCAAGAATGTCCTCAAGCAGCCCTGATTTAATGTAGTAAATACATAGCTCATGATACAATAAGCCAGGTTGCCTGAAGTCTACATGCTGAGTGTTCCGGTGTGGGTACAGCGTCACTAACCTGCCAGAAAGAGGAGAGTTTGGGGAGAGAAGGAGTGGAGGTCAGAGGAGGGGCTGTATACCTGTTGCTATCTGTGATGTGTGTGTGTGGAGACTTGACCTTTTACCGCCAGCTTGGACACTACCGGTGGTTACACTGGGCTGACCCTCTATCATACCCTAGCCCTCAGTCCTGCCCCTAGCCCTGAGTCCTGCACCCTAACCCTCTATCATACCCTAGCCCTCAGTCCTGCCCCTTCCCATCAGTCCTACCCACACCCCTCTCCCTTACCCACCCCATCCCTCACTCATACCCACACCCCTCACTCCTACCCACAACTTTCACTCCTATCCACACCCCTCACCCCCACCCTCACTCCTACCCCTCACCCCTCCTACCCACTCCCTCACTCCTACTCCGCACCCCTCACTCCTACCCACCCCCTACCCATCCCATCCCCCCTACCCATCCCATCCCCCCATCACCCCATCCTCCTACCCATTGAAATCGATACAAGTTAATTTACCAGGATATTACAGATATAAACAACATTACTGATGCAGCTGTGGGAGACTGACTGTAAGTGACGTAATTCTGTCGTAAATGATGAAACACTTTTAGGTTGTAATGTGATCTGTCCTCGGTGTGTGTGTGTGTGTGTGTGTGTGTGTGTGTGTGTGTGTGTGTGTGTGTGTGTGTGTGTGTGTGTGTGTGTGTGTGTGTGTGTGTCAGCAGGTGGAGGAGGAGGAGGGTATAGTATGTGTTGCCTTCCATCTTGAACTTTTATAAGAAAATCTGCTGTAGAAGGTTAGTGTGGCACTGTGGTACTTTATGGGTCCTCCTGTGGGTTGTGGGTACGTGTGGAGGGTGGGGGTGGAGGGTGGGGGTGTGGAGGGTGGGGGTGGAGAAAGAGAGAGAGAGAGAGCTACTATGGGGGGGTCGTGAGTGTCGGGTTGGTCGTGTTGTCGTATAAGGTAAGGGGCTGGTGCCTTATAGTTGGTAACAAGTGTGTGTGTGTGTGTGTGTGTGCGTAGAGCTCTGTAAACAAACACACACTGATCCCTTTAATGATAAGAATGATGATTATTGCGTCAGTCAGCTCAATGCACGTCTTAATTAGGCCGAGGGTGTGTCGCTTGCAGTTCTCTTTTTCTCTCTCTCTCTCTCAAGTGGTGGTATCATGGGGGGCGTGGTAGGAAATATGAAAGAATCAGGCGTCATGGTAGTAGTAGTGGTGGCAGTGATGGTGGTAGTTGTGGTGGTAGTTGTGGTAATGGTGTTGGTGGTAGTGAGTCAGAGATCCTGGTAGGTGACCTCAGCTGTGGTGGTCGTGTTTGGTTGACCTTCTCACCTCCGGGTCATTCATTACTCCCTCTCTGTTCCTCACTGTTCTCTCTCTGTTCTCTCTCTGTTCCTCACTGTTTTCTCTCTCTCTCTCTCTCTATCTCTCTATCTCTCTATCTCTCTCTCTCTCTCTCTCTCTCTCTCTCTCTCATTAAAATGATCTCACTGCTGGTGTTAATAATAATAATACAGTAATAATAATAATAATAATAATAATAATAATAATCTCTCATAATAATAATAATATTATTTTGTTTATTTACAGGTATGTACTTCCGTGTAACTCATATGACTGACAAACAGACACTACTGATTGCTAAACCGTAAGTGTTGAAGCGGCGGTTAATGTGTGTGTGTCTGTCTTAAGTTCGCTTTATAAAACACAACGCCAGCACGAGAATTCAGGAGCGTTTGGCGTTTGTCTCTCTCTCTCTCTCTCTCTCTCTCTCTCTCTCTCTCTCTCTCTCTCTCTCTCTCTCAGTCAATCAATCTTTATGTAAGTAAACTTGGGGGATTACGCCAGACGAACCTTCTCTCGTCTTTTTGCCAGTGTTGCCGATCTTATGTGGTTCAACCTCTATCTTTCCACTTGTTGGTGTATACTGTTTGACCTCAAGGTTAGGTTAGGTAAGGAACGGGTCAAGATAGGTTAGGTTAGGTAAGGTAGGAACGGGTCAGGATAGGCAGTAGGTTAGATATGGTTAGGTTAGGTAAGGTAGGAACGGGTTAGGATAGGCAGCAGGTCAGGATAGGTTAGGTTAGATATGGTTAGGTTAGGTTAGGTAGAAACGGGTCAGATAGGCAGCAGGTTAGATATGGTTAGGTTAGGGTAAGGTGGTGAAACGGGTTAGATAGGCAGCAGGTTGATATGTATAGTTAGGTATGTGGTGAATGGCCAGATAGGGGCAGCAGGTTAGATATATGGGTTAGGTTAGGTAAGGAACGGGTCAAGATAGGTTAGGTTAGGTTAGGTAAGGTAGGAACGGGTCAGGATAGGCAGCAGGTCAGGATAGGTTAGGTTAGGTAAGGTAGGAACGGGTCAGGATAGGTTAGGTTGGGTTATGGTGAAGTAAAGTTATGTTCTGGAGCTTTAGCCGACTGCAGCTAAAATAGCTTCAGAGATAATTTAGCTTTGGATAGAGATAAATTAGCTGAAGTTAGAGGTGAATTAGCTGAAGTAAGAGATAAATTAGCTGAAGTTAGAGGTGAATGAGCTGAAGTAAGAGATAAATTAGCTGAAGTAAGAGGTAAATTAGCTGAAGTTAGACGCAGATTAAGTTACCCATTAAATACGTTTTCTATGATGTTCGTTTGTTTATATTTCGTCAGCAGTTACTTGTGTATTGTGGCGTGGGCGTGGGGTAAGAGGGCGTGGGCGTGGGGTGAGAGGGTGGGCGTGGGCGTGGGTGAGTGGGTGGGGTGTGGTGAGAGGGCGTGGGCGTGGGGTGAGAGGGCGTGGGCGTGAGGTGTGGTGAGGGCGTGGGCGTGGGGTGAGAGGGCGTGGGCGTGAGGTGGGTGGGGCGGGGTGGGTGAGAGGGCGGGGGTGTGGTGAGAGGGCGTGGGTGGTGAGAGGCGTGGGCGTGGGTGGGGGGGAAGCGTGGGGTGGTGAGAGGGCGGGGCGTGGGGTGAGGGGTGGGCGGAGTGTGGTGAGGGCGTGGGGTGTGGTGAGAGGGCGGCGTGGTGTGGTGAGGGCGTGGGCGTGGGGTGTGGTTGAGGGCGTGGGAAGCGTGGGGTGTGGTGAGGGCGTGGGAAGCGTGGGGTGAGAGGGCGTGGGAGGCAGGGAGAGAGGGAAGGGAGGGGTAATGAGGAAAGGAGGTGAAGTAAGAGGAGAAATGTGGGTATTAAATAGGCGGTGGAGAGAGAAAGAGAGTACTAGATGAAAGACATGGATGTGATGTAGTCGTGGCCAGAATTAGGCTAGGATACAGACATCTGTGGGATTAGTAACGCTGTACCCATACAGACACTCAGCATGTAAACTTTGTGATAAACCTTTAGAGCATACACTTGAACACTATATTATTGAATGTGACACTGTCAAAACTTCAGGCCACCTGACTTACTGTATCTTGAACTATGTAATTCTTCATTGAATCAGGTGTGCTTGAGGACATTCTTGCTGTTTATCCCAAATTTGCTAGCCCACTGATTAGTCTTCAATTAGAATATGACTCCAATGTATGTGATCCACTGACCCATATATGCTGCTGGTGAATGTGATGTATTTCCTTCTTTGTGTACGAACCTCTGTCCTGCGTGGCAGTGAAAAGTGACATCCCACATGAATCTGACCTATATATATGTCAATGAATATGATGCATTCTTTGTGTACGAACCTCTGTCTGTATGGCAGTGAAAATGACATTACCCACATGAATCTGACCGACGTATATGTATGTATGTGTGTTCGTGTGTGCATGTATATGTACGTGTACATGTATATGTGTATGTATATACGTATATGTATGTATATGTGTGTGTGTGTGTGTGTTTACATATATGTATATGTACTGTCAATGAATATGATGCAACTCTTTGTGTACGAACCTCTGTCCTGCATGGCAGTGAACAGTGACATTACCCATATGAATCTGACCTCTATACATTTATAGTTGTTAATGAATATGATGTATTTCTTTGTGTGTGAACCTCTGTCCTGCGTGACAGTGAGAAGTGATACCACCCTCAGTGTCAAGACCTGACTGAATTACTCAGAATAGGCAAACTGTACTACAAGCTCTGCCAATAAATTTGTTAAACTAAATGGAAGAGTAAGAGAGAGAGATAGATGAAAGAGACCAGAGATAAGAAATAGGGAGATGGGAGACAGAGATAGAGATAGAAGAGAGAGATGGAGAGAAATAAAAGAGACAAACAGAGAGAGAGATAGACAGAAGAGAGAGAGAATGATAAGGCAGAACTAATGCATTTTTGGCACCTCGTTAGATCAAGTTTATTAGCTGTGGTCGCTTCACTGATGGTGGTTGACTCTCTCTCTCTCTCTCTCTCTCTCTCTCTCTCTCTCTCTCTCTCTCTCTCTCTCTCTCTCTCTCTCTTGTCTGATACAAACGATGAAAGAGAGTTTGAGTCAACATAACACTTTGGTTCATATTGTGTGTGTGTGTGTGTGTGTGTGTGTGTGTGTGTGTGTGTGTGTGTGTGTGTGTGTGTGTGTGTGTGTGTGTGTGTGTGTGTGTGTACTAGTGTCATGTGTCCTATCATCTTGGACCGTTGGTTATGACGTGTTGGTGACGTCACTGGCAATATGTTGAAGACGTCATCTAGTGTTGCGACCGTCTCTTGTGTAAGGGATATGGGAGGTTGAAGGTCTCTCTCTCTCTCTCTCTCTCTCTCTCTCCTTCGTAAACGTGACAAAGACAAAAACAAAAATAGGTAAAGAAATTGAAAACGGAGAGAGAGAGTTGTTTCACTGTTGTGTGTAAAGTTCGGTTCCGGATTCGACTCAAAAGGTTCGGTTCCGGATTCGGTGCTTCAGATAGGCTACAGGGTCTCAAGGATTCATGTTTAGGTAGAGTCTCAGTCCAATCCTGACGCCATCTTGATTTGTGTGTGTGTGTGTGTGTGTGTACATCAAGTGGTTTACACGGACACCATACATTCATACACTCTACATTCATTTTCACTCATACATACATACATGCATACATACAAGGGTACTTACATCATACATACATACATACACATATACACACATTCCATACATACCAAATGCGTCACAAGGGAAAAACCTGTGGGAAGGACCTTGGTACACACACACACACACACACACACACACACACACACACACTCACACATTGGTGCACATGTAAGCAGTCATATCTCTGTTCGGTATGTAGGTGGTGTCATTTTTGGCATGTGTGTTTTTGTTAAGCAGGGGTTAGATTTCACACACACACACACACACACACACACACACACACACACACACACACGCACACCAAATATCCAAAGTCATAGAGAATAAGTTGGCTTGAGATGATCACTGATATATGATTCTGTTTCTTTATCTCTATTAGGAAGAGTGAGTGTGGGGGAGGGAGTGAGTGAGTGGGAGGTGAGGTGTGGGAGGGAGTGAGGTGAGTGTGGGGAGGGAGTGGTGTGTGTGGGAGGGAGTGGTGAGTGTGAGGTGAGTGGTGAGTGTGGGGGAGGTGGTGAGTGTGGGGAGTGGTGGTGAGTGTGGGGAGGTGGAGGTGTGGGGGAGGTGGTGGTGAGTGTGGGGAGGGTGGTGAGTGTGGGGGTGTGGTGGTGGTGTGGGGAGGGTGGTGGGGTGTGGGGAGGGGTGGTGAGGTGTGGGAGTGGTGGAGTGAGTGTGGGGGAGTGGTGAGTGAGTGTGGGGGTGAGGTGTGAGTGTGGGGAGGGGAGTGGTGAGGTGTGGGGGGGAGGGAGGGGGTGAGTGTGGGAGGAGGGGTGAGTGGTGAGGTTGGGGGAGGTGGTGGTGTGGGGAGGGTGGTGGTGGTGAGTGTGGGGGGAGGGTGGGTGAGGTGTGGGGGAGGTGGTGAGGTGTGGGGAGGGTGGTGTGGGGGAGGGTGAGGTGAGTGTGGGGGAGGGGTGAGTGGAGGTGTGGGTGGGGAGGGTGGTGAGGTGTGGGGGAGGGTGAGTGTGGGGAGGGTGGTGAGTGAGTGAGTGTGGGGGAGGGTGTGGGTGTGGGGAGGGAGTGAGTGGTGGTGGTGAGTGTGGGGGAGGGTGGTGGAGTGTGGGGGGAGGGGGTGAGTGAGTTTGGGGAGGAGGTGGTGAGTGAGTTTGGGGAGTGAGGTGAGGTGTGGGGAGGAGGGAGTGAGTGGTGGTGAGGTGTGGGGAGAGTGGTGAGTGTGGGGGAGGTGAGTGAGGTTTGGGGGAGGGAGGAGTGAGTGAGTTTGGGAGGGAGTGAGTGGGTGTGGGGGGGAGGGTGGGTTTGGGGGGGAGGGAGGTGGAGTGAGTTTGGGGGAGGGTGGGTGAGTGTGGGGAGGGAGGGTGAGTGAGTTTGGGGGAGGGAGGGGGAGTGAGTTTGGGGGAGAGTGGTGAGTGTGGGGGAGGGTGGTGGTGAGTGTGGGGAGGAGGTGAGGAGGTGTGGGGAGGGAGGTGAGTGTGGGGAGGGGTGGTGAGTTTGGGGGAGGGAGGGGTGAGTGAGGTGTGGGGAGGTGAGTGTGAGTTTGGGGAGGGAGGTGGTGAGGTGTGGGGGAGGGTGAGGTGGTGGTGTGAGGTGTGGGGAGGGAGTGGTGGTGAGGTGAAGGTGTGGGGGAGGGGTGGTGAGTTAATGTGAATAAGTGGTGAATGGGTGAGCTAATGAATAGAATCAGTGAGTTAATGAATAAGTGGTGGTGGTGGTGGTGGTGGTGGTGGTGGTGGAAGTAAGTGGTGGTGGTGAGTAAGTGAGTTAGTGAGTTACATTATATATAGCTGTTTGAATAATTTTATCTAACACGGTTTGTACTCCTGTCTGCCTTTGTTTTGTGTTTACAACTACACCCAAAAAAACTATAAGTATTCTAACATATATATATAAGAAACAAAATATACTAATTCACCAAAAATTCCCTAATCTCCCCTCCCCAAGTCTCTAATCTCCCTCCTCCCTCCTCCTGCACCAGACACACAGTGACTTAGCATCCCTGATTGTGTGTGTGTGTGTGTGTCCATTGCACAGTACACACAAATATGTACACACACGAACCATGTATACATACAGTGTGCATTAACCCCGTTCCACACTTATGTCGGGAGAGGTTGGTTAGGTTAGGTTAGGTTAGATTTGGTTAGGTTAGGTTAGGTTAGATTTGGTTAGGTTAGGTTAGGTTAGATTGGGTTAGGTTAGGTTAGGTTAGATTTGTTAGGTTGGGTTTGGTTAGGTTAGGTTAGGTTAGGTTAGGTTAGATTTCGTTTAGGTTAGGTTAGTTAGGTTAGGTTAGATTTGGTTAGGTTAGGTTTGGTTACGTTAGGTTAGATTTGGTTAGGTTAGGGTTTGGTTGCGTTAGGGTTAGGTAGATTTGTTAGGTTAGGTTACGTTAGGTTAGGTTAAAGCTTGGTTACGTTAGGTTAGGTTGTTTGGTTTTGCTAGGTTAGGTTAGGATTTGTTAGGTTGGGAGGTTAGGTTTGTTCTCCTCCTCCTCCTCCTCCCTCCTCCTCCTCCTCCTCCTCCTCCTCCTCCTCCTCCTCCTGCTTCTCCTCCTCCTCCTCCTCCTCCTCCTCCTCCTCCTCCTCCTCCTCCTCCTCCTCCTCCTCCTCTCCTCCTCCTCCTCCTCCTCCTCCTCCTCCTCCTCCTCCTCCTCCTCCTCCTCCCGCCTCCTCCTCCTCCTCCTCCTCCTCCTCCTCCTCCTCCTCCTCCTCCTCCTCCTCCTCCTCCTCCCTCCTCCTATTTATAACCACAGACGAGCATTGTAATAGGCGTCGCAGTCCATTTATACGTGTTGTAATGGGGGCCAGCGTTTGTACTAGTATGTAATGGGTACTAATGGGGTGAAGGTAACTTTGGTTAGGTTAGGTTAGGTTAGGTTAGTTTTTTTTGTTTTTTGGTTTGGTTAGGTTAGTTGGTTAGGTTAGGTTGGGTTTGGTTAGGTTAGGTTAGGTTAGGTTAGGTTGGGTTTGGTTAGGTTAGGTTAGGTTAGGTTAGGTTAGGTTTTTGTTTTTGGTTAGGTTAGTTAGGTTTTATGTCAATAGTTAATAAAGGGAATGACTTAGTGGTTTATTTTATGGAAGGAAATTGATGTTTGTGTTGTATTTTATGTGTTGTATGGGGGAGAGATGTATGTATGTATGTATGTATGGTTGTATGTATGTATGTATGGTTGTATGTATGTATGGTTGTAAATATGTATGTATGTATGTATGGTTGTATGTATGTATGTATGTATGGTTAGCCCTTTAGGAAGCCGTCCGCACCTCCCTACCAAATTTCAGGTGTCTTCAAAACTATAGAAATGAAGGACACACACACACACAAACAAACACACACACACACACACACACACACACACACACACACACACACACACACACACACACACACCTGCACACACACACACACACACACACACCAACAAATCAAGAGGAGAAACAATATATGTATGTTGTGTTGTCAATAGTAAGAGAAACAATTGAGACCCTGCACTGTAAATGAGGCAGAAAGTTAGATCAGCCTCCTGGGACTGTGGTAGTGGTGAGTGAGTGTGTGATGGTGGTGGTAGTGAGTGAGTGTGAGAGAGTGAGTGGAGTGTGAGAGAGTGAGTGAGTGTGAGAGAGTGAGTGAGTGTGAGAGTCTTAAAGTAAACACTGTACATCCTGACGTGTGGCCCATTGTTCTGTTGTTTACCTCATCTCACTCCTCACTCCCTCACTCTCACTCCTTCTCCCTCCCTCACTCACTCCTTCCTCCCCCTCACTCCTCACTTCCTTCCCTCCTCACTTCTTACTCCAGCACCTCTTCTTCCCTCACCTCACTCCTCACCTCCCTCCCTCTCTCCTCCTCCCTCTTCCTTTCTTTTCTCTTCTCTCTCTCTGTCATTCGAGATGCTCCTTGCTCTTCGCCAGACGGTTCGCCAGGTTTTTTAGTACTGTGTGTGCTGGGGGCTACGTCAAGCCATTGATCACGAGTGACAGCCAATCAGAGTGTGTTTTGCTGATGGCCATTGTGATGACGTCACCTACAATTGACCAATCACCGCAAGCCATAATGATTTAAGATACGAGCTCTCGACACATGGTTAATTGACACACTTATTTAACCCAGTTGAGACACTCTTACTTGACTTAACGATTAATTGACACACGCTTAATTGGCACACTCACGCTTAATTGGCACACTCACGCTTAATTGTTACACTCACGCTTAATTGACACACTCACGCTTAATTGACACACTCACGCTTAATTGACTTGGCGGTACTAGGGTGGTGGTGGAGGGTGGCTTTGATACTAGGTGGTGGTGGAGGGTGGCTCTGAGGTACAAGGTGGTGGTGAGGGTGGCTCTGGAGGTACTAGGTGGTGGTGGGGTGGCCTGGAGGCACAGTGGTGGTGGGGGTGGCTCTGGAGGTACTAGGTGGTGTGAGGGTCTAGGAGGTACTAGGTGGTGGTGGAGGGTGGCTCTAGAGGTACTAGGTGGTGGTGGAGGGCTCAGGGGTACTAGGTGGTGGTGAGGGTGGCTCTGGAGGTACTAGGTGGTGGTGGAGGGTGGCCTTGGAGGTACTAGGTGGTGGAGGGTGGCTTGGAGGTACTAGGTGGTGGTGGAGGTGGCTCTGGAGGTGCCTAGGTGGTGGTGGAGGGGGCTCTAGGGGTACTAGGTGGTGGTGGAGGGTGGCTTGGAGGTACTAGGTGGTGGTGAGGGTGGCTCTGGGAGGCCAGGTGGTGAGGGTGGCTCTGGAGGTACTAGGTGGTGGTGAGGGTGGCTCTGGAGGTACTAGGTGGTGTGAGGGTGGCTCTGGAGGTACTAGGTGGTGGTGGAGGGTGGCTCTGGAGGTATAGGTGGTGGTGGAGGGTGGGCTCGGAGGTACTAGGTGGTGGTGGAGGGTGGCTCTAGAGGTACTAGGGTGGTGGTGGAGGGTGGCTCTGGAGGTACTAGGTGGTGGTGGAGGGTGGTTTAGGGGTACTAGGTGGTGGTGGAGGGTGGCTCTGAGGTACTAGGGTGGTGGTGGAGGGTGGCTCTGAGGTACTAGGTGGTGGTGGAGGGTGGTTCTGGAGGTACTAGGTGGTGGTGGAGGGTGGCTCTGGAGGTACTAGGGTGGTGGAGTGTGCCTCAGTACTAGGTGGTGGTGGAGGGTGTCTGGAGGTACTAGGTGGTGGTGGAGGGTGGTCTGGAGGTACCAGGGTGGTGGAGGGTGGCCCTGGAGGTACTAGGTGGTGGTGGAGGTGGTTCTGGAGGTACTAGGTGGTGGTGGAGGTGGCTCTGGAGGTACTAGGTGGTGGTGGAGGTGGCTCTGGAGGTACTAGGTGGTGGTGGAGGGTGGCTCTGGAGGTACTAGGTGGTGGTGGAGGGTGGCTCTAGAGGCACTAGGTGGTGGTGGAGGGTGGCTCTGGAGGTACTAGGTGGTGGTGAGGGTGGCTCTGGAGGTACTAGGTGGTGGTGGAGGGTGGTTCTGGAGGTACTAGGTGGTGGTGGAGGGTGTCTTGGAGGTACTAGGTGGTGGTGGAGGGTGGCTCTGGAGGTACTAGGTGGTGGTGGAGGGTGGTTCTGGAGGCAACTAGGTGGTGGTGGAGGGTGGCTCTGGGAGGTACTAGGTGGTGGTGGGAGGGTGGCTCTGGAGGTACTAGGTGGTGGAGGGTGGCTCTAGAGGCACTAGGTGGTGGTGGAGGGTGGCTCTGGAGGTACTAGGTGGTGGTGGAGGGTGGCTCTGGAGGTACTAGGTGGTGGAGGTGGCTCTGGAGGCACAGGTGGTGGTGGGAGGTGGCTCTGGAGGTACTAGGTGGTGTGGAGGGTGGCTTGGAGGTACTAGGTGGTGGTGGAGGTGGTTCTGAGGCTAGGGTGGTGGAGGGTGGCTCTGGAGGTACTAGGTGGTGGTGGAGGCTGGCCCTGGAGGTACGATGGTGGTGGGAGGCCGACCTGAGGTACTAGATGGTGGTGGAGGCCGGCCCTGAGGTACTAGATGGTGGTGGATGCTGGCCCTTGAAGGTACTAGATGGTGTGGAGGCTGGCTCTGAGGTACTAGATGGTGGTGAGGCCGGCCCTGGAGGTACTAGATGGTGGTGGGAGGCTGGCCTTGAAGGTACTAGATGGTGGTGGAGGCCCTGGAGGTACTAGATGGTGGTGGAGGCCGGCCCTTGAAGGTACTAGATGGTGGTGGAGGCCGGCCCTGAAGGTACTAGATGGTGGTGGAGGCCGACCCTGAGGTACTAGGATGGTGGTGGAGGCCGGCCCTTGAAGGTACTAGATGGTGGTGGATGCGCCTGAAGGTATAGATGGTGGTGAGGCGGGTCCTGAGGCAGATGGGTGGAGGCTGGCCCTTGAAGGTACTAGATGGTGGTGGAGGCCGGCCCTGGAGGTACTAGATGGTGGTGGAGGCCGCCCTTGAAGGTACTAGATGGTGGTGGAGGCCGGCCCTCTGAAGGTACTAGATGGTGGTGGAGGCCGGCCCTGGAGGTACTAGATGGTGGTGGAGGCCGGCCCTGGAGGTACTAGATGGTGGTGGAGGCCGGCCCTTGGAAGGTACTAGATGGTGGTGGAGGCCGGCCCTTGAAGGTACTTGATGGTGAGGGTCCTTGAAGGTACTAGATGGTGGTGGAGGCTGCCCGGATGTACTGAGTGGTGGTGGAGGCTGGCCTTGAAGGTACTAGATGGTGGTGGAGGCTGGCTCCTGGAGGTACTAAGGATGGTGGTGGAGGCTGGCCCTTGAAGGTACTAGGATGGTGGTGGAGGCCGGCCCTGGAGGTACTAGGATGGTGGTGGAGGCTGGCTCTGGAGGTATATAGGATGGTGTTGGAGGCCGGCCCTGGAGGTACTAGATGGTAGGAGGCCGGCCCTGGAGGTACTAGATGGTGGTGGAGGCCGGCCCTGAAGGTACTAGATGGTGGTGGAGGCCGGCCCTTGAAGGTACTAGATGGTGGTGGAGGCCGGCCCTTGAAGGTACTAGATGGTGGTGGAGGCCGGGCCCTTGAAGGCACTAGATGGTTGGAGGCCGGCCCTAGGTGCCTAGATGGTGGTGGAGGCCGGCCCTGGAGGTACTAGATGGTGGTGGAGGCCGGCACTGGAGGTACTAGATGGTGGTGGAGGCCGGCCCTGGAGGTAAGGAGGCCAAGGCTGGGGTGGGGCCAGAATACACATGTGTCGTCCCCCACACCAGCTGTCATCATGTGAACCGCAAGTGTCACGTTACCTCTCTTTACCCTCCTGCTGTTGTCTGCACTCTCCTGCTGCTTTGTCTGCTTTACCTCCTGCTGTTGCCTGCTGTGTTATGCTTACCCTCCTGCTGTTGTCGCTTACCCTCCCTGTTGTCTGCTGTGTTATGCTTACCCTCCTGCTGTTTGCCTGCTGTGTTATCTTACCCTCCTGCTGTTGTCTGCTTACCCTCCTGCTGTTGTCTGCTGTGTATTCTTACCCTCCTGCTGTTGTCTGCTTCACCCTCCTGCTGTTGCCTGCTGTGTTATGCTTACCCCTCCTGCTGTTGTCTGCTTACCCTCCTGCTGTTGCCTGCTGTGTTATGCTTACCCTCCTGCTGTTGCCTGCTGTATGCTTAGCCTCCTGCTGTTGTCTGCTTACCCTCCTGCTGTTGTCTGCTGTGTTATGCTTACCCTCCTGCTGTTGTCTGCTGTGTTATTCTTCCCCCTGCTGTCTTGTATGCTTACCCTCCTGCTGTTGTCTGCTGTGTTATGCTTACCCTCCTGCTGTTGTCTGCTGTGTTATTCTTACCCTCCTGCTGTTGTCTGCTGTGTTATGCTTACCCTCCTGCTGTTGTCTGCTGTGTTATGCATTCCCCCCTGCTGTGCTATGCTATGCTTACCCTCCTGCTGTTGTCTGCTGTGTTATGTATTCCCCCCTGCTGTCTGCTGTCTGCTGGCTAATAGAATCCTAAGTATTATTTTGACGTTATATTATTTATTTTTTTTTGCATAAACATACGATGAAATTTTAACTTCGACATCTTTATGAATATGGTGTGTGTGTGTGTGTGTGTGTGTGTGTGTGTGTGTGTGTGTGTGTGTGTGTGTGTGTGTGTGTGTGTGTGTGTGTGTGTGTGTGTGTGTGTGTGTGTGTGTGTGTACGAGTATATATTTGTGTACGAGTATATGGAAGTAAATTGTTTTATGTGTGTGCGTATGTATGTATGTATGTATGTATGCATCCGGTGTGTGTACATGTGTGAACTAACAGTGTACATAGTTCAGATCAGGGTAGAATAACATTGTACTATTCAAATTTTATTTTGTCCCCCCCCCCCCCCCCCCCCCCCCCCCTCTCTCTCTACGGTTGTCAATTTTATTACCGTGATGAACTATTACTGACTGACTGGGCTGTGTTGACTGAGACTTGGTGGTGGTGGTAATGTTGTTGTTGTGGTGGTAATTGTTGTTGTTGGTGGTGGTAATTGTTGTTATTATTATTATTATTTTAATTTGTTGTTGGTGGTGATTGTTGTTGATCTTGCTATTATTTTTATTTGTTGTTGTTTGTTGTTATTGGTAGTTGTTTTGTTAGTTATATTTTATTTTTTTTATTAGTATTATTATTATTATTATTATTATTTGTAGTAGTAGGTTTAGTTTATTATTATTACTATTATTACTATCATTACTACTATTATCATTATCATCATTATGTCATTATCATCATTATGTCATTAGCCCAATTTGGACTTAGGAGACAAAAAACTGATAAACTTGGTTACTTAAGAGAAAATATAACCAAGTTGTTTGTTTACTTATAAAATGAAAGTTGATATTGTTAGGTGTGTTGTTTGTGTGGTGGGTGCTTGTGTGCTGATGTCACGGTGAGGAGTGATGTCATGGTGAGAGGAGAGAGAGAGAGAGAGAGAGAGAGAGAGAGATTATGTATATGAGTTTGCATGTGTTAAAGAGAGAGAGATAGAGTCTTCAAAAGCGAAAGTTTGAATTTAGAATTTTAGAAAGTTATTTTGACATAGAATAACGACAACAACAGAATGAGAATGAAAACAAAATCTGGAGGGATTTTAGAACGGTCAAGTCCCCATACCACCACACACCACACCACACAACACCACACCCCAACACCACCCCACACAACACCACCACACCCCACACACCACACCACAACACCACCCCCACATCACCACACCACACAACACCACCCCACACCACCACCACACCACACCACACCCCACAACACCACCACACCACACAACACCACCCCACACCACCACCACACACCACCCCACCACACAACACCACCCCACACCACACCACACACCACACAACACCACACCCACAACACCACCACACCCCACAACACCACCACACACCACACCACCCCACCCCACCACACCACACCACACCACCCAGCCCCACACACACCACACCCAGCCCCACACACACACCACCCAGCCCCCCCACACACCACCCAGCCCCCCACACCACCCAGCCCCCACACCACCCAGCCCCCACACACCATCCAGCCCCCACACACCACCCAGCCCCCCACACACCACCCAGCCCCCACACACCACCCAGCCCCCCACACACCACCCAGCCCCCACACACCACCCAGCCCCAATACACCACCCAGCCCCATAACTGAAGACTCTACCTGACACACACAGTTGATTGATCAAACCTCTGAGGCTGTGTTGTGTTGTATCCTCATAGCAAATTGGGGTGAAGTTCATGGTTATTTGGTCAAGTTATCGTGCTGACACTCCCGGACGGACGGACGGATCGACGGACGGACGGATCGACGCGAGAAGGGAAGAGTGTTACCAGTTCTCTTCGTTCCCTCTCGCAAGACTGTCTGGGGTATAGGGCTCAGGGCTGGTGATTCATATCCAGGATCTCTAAATTTCAGGAGAATTAGAGGCGGAAAATTGATTAGGAACAGGTCCTGAAACCCTATCTATAGCCCACTCACCAACCCACCCACCCACCCCACCAACTCACTCTCCTACGCCCACCCTTTCACTATGCCCGTTTCCTTTCCAAGATGATGCCTGCTTACCCTCTGGTGGGCTTCTTGCTCATCCTTCACGCCCACGCCCACGATGCCTCCCCCCCCCACACACACGCCACCTCCAAGTCCATCCATGACCACAAACCACGGGTGTCCACCTTCCTACCCACATCCACCCACACTCACCACTCCCTCATCCACCACCCTTTCCACCCATCTTCCGACAGACACATACACACCGCTTCTCCCACGTCTACCCACATCTCACCCTCATCCACACAGACCCACCTTCCCACGTCTGCCCACACCCTCCCACCCACCTCCCACCCACCTCCATCCTCTCATCTACCCTCACCCACCAACCTCCATCCACACCTCAACCCCACCCACTCTACCCACTCCCTTCCACTTCCACCCACACCCCTTCCCCACCCACTCCACCCACACCCCTTCCCACCCACTTCCACCCACATCCCACCCACTTCCACCCACACTCTCACTGGATCATATCAGCCCCCTCTTCACCCTCCCCTCCCCGCATTTTACCTCCTTATCGCTCATGTGTAACCAGGGTACACTGTGGGCCCCCCAGCCCAGATCTCCACACCCACACCCCCCCCATGCCTCCACCCCACACCCCCATGCCCCTACCCCACACCTCCCCATGCTCTCCACCCCACACCCCCCATGCCTCCACCCCACACCTCCCCCCATGCTCCCACCCCACACCTCCCCCATGCTCTCTACCCCACACCTCCCCCATGCTCTCCACCCCACCCCCCCATGCTTCCACCCCACACCTCCCCCATGCCTCTCCACCCCACACCCCCACATATGCTGTCCCACTCCCCACATACGCTGTCCCATGCTGTCCCCCCATACTCCCTCCCCATGAGGACCACCCCCACATAGCGTCTTGTAAGGAAGAAACGCGAGCTTAAAGGTCACTGCTGTAATTAATGTTTGGGGTAAAGCTGTAACACATGCCTCTCTCTCTCTCTCTCTCTCTCAGTCTGATAACAAACCAGATTCATAATGGCTCGTACGATTCATATTTTTACCCATAACTTAACGATATCATTGGGTTAGGTTAGGTTGGATTGAGTTAGGGTTAGCTTAGCGTTAGGTTAGGTTAAGTTTGGTTTAAGTTAGTTTAGCTTAAGTTAGGATAGATTAGGTTAGTATTGGAGTGATTATCATTTAAGTAAACTAACCCAGTGGTGTCTAATTTATCCTAATCCAGTGGTTTTTGATATTAACCTAATCCAGTGGTGTCTGAAATTAACTTAATCCATTGGTGTCTGAAATTAACTTAATCCACTGGTGTCTAATCTTAACTTAATCCAGTGGTGTATAATCTTAACCTAATCCACTGGTGTCTGAAATTAACCTAATCCACGGGAGGTAAAAATTTCTCGTATGATAGTTAGAGAATTCAAGCTGGTCGTTAAAGGTAAAACAGTCATTAGTGAAGGACCGCTAGGAGACGATAGGACTAGGAGACCAAGATTCTCTGCATATCTTACCCTTGTCCTCCACCAGTCTAGGAGGACAGTCAGGAATGTTTGGGTTTTTGGGTGTCTGTCTGTTAGTCTGTTTCTGTCTGTCTGTCTGTCCGTACGTTCGTTGTTCTGTCTGTTTCTCTGTCCAGTGTGGGAATGGAGAGAGAGAGAGAGAGAGAGAGAGAGAGAGACGACGAAGAGATTCTGTCCTATTTGCATATTCTATTTTTGGTCAGGTAGTCGAGGTGGGTGGGTGAGGGTGGTGGGGTGGGTATAGCTAGGCGGTGGGTGGATGAGGTGATGGATGGATGAGGGTGATGGATGGATGAGGGCGGTGGATGGATGAGGGCGGTGGATGGATGTTGTCAGTGGATGTGGACAATGTTGTATAGTGAATTTTGAGTTGTGATGACCAGCACACACACACACACAACACACACACAAAGATACGTTTATTTAGCACCAATTAGATAACAGTTTTTGACAATATTCTTCAGGTTAAGCTTATCCCCTAACTGGTGTGCTAATATGAACGTATCTAGTTAAGGTAGGTGTAGCGTGCGTGCATGTGTGTGTGTGTGTGTGTGTGTGTGTGTGTGTGTGTAAGTGTAAGTAAGTAAGTTATTCAGTGACCCATTCATACATCTTCACTTATGAGCAATATATTTACCTACGACTATTTTTGAGAATATTGATGAAGCTTTGTGTACCGTAAGAGGAGGGAGGGGGGCAGGTCACGCTGAGTCACTGGGCAGGTGAATGGAGCATTACACACAGGTAAACAAACTGACGGTAGGGTGCATCTCAGGGGAGTCCTGTGTGGGGGAGGGGGTGTTAGGATCCCCTTCCTCCTCCTCCCCTCCCCACCCCTGTCCCTCTCCTTTCCCCCTTCTCTCTCCCCTATCCCTCCTCCACTTTTTCTCCTTCCCTTCCTTCCCCTGCCAACACCTTCCCCTCCCTCCCTCCCTCCCCGCCCGATGTTGTTAATATATCGGCCCCTGCTCCCAAATCGGGCGTCTCCTGTTCTCAATTTATTTCTATTAATCTACCTGTTTGTAAACGTGTCCACCTGACGTTACATGTTGTGGAAGTGGTGGTGGAGGGGTGTGGGGTGGTGGAGAGGTGTTGGTAGTGGGGTGAGTGTGTGAGTGTGATTGAGTGTAGTGGAGTAGCCTCCTGGCGTACATTGTGCCTTATCCAGACGTATGGGTCCCACTTATTTTATGCGGTCTATGGATATGGTTGCTCGCCTCCTGGCCTACGGGTTGATGGTTCAATTATACGAGACTCCCCCCGCCCCCCCGTCCACCCAGCTGCAAATTACCTTATTACTCATTCTAATCAACCTAACCTAACCTAATCAACTCCAACTCCAAGCTATTCCTAACCTAACTAATCCACCTAACTCATCTCCAGCTAACCTAACCAAACCTAACCAACTTTCAGCAAAATTAAATAGAGAAATGCATCAATGTTTAATTATTTTCCACCTTAGATATGGTAGTAGGGCAACCGATTCTGCGTATCTGATGCCATGACGTCATTTAGTCACGCTGACTTTAATCAGGCTACGCCACACATACACACGCCGCTGCTCACCACCACCACCACCGCTACCACCTACCACCACCACCACTCCCACCACCACCACCGCCACCACCATCTCACCACCACCACCACCATCCCCACCCCACCACCACCACCTACCACCATTTCAGCACCACCACACCACTATCACCACGACTCCACCACTATCACCACGACCTACCACCATCACCACAACCTACCACCATTTCACCCGATACCTACCACTATTTTACTACTACCTACCACTATTTATTTTACCACCACCAATATTTCACACTACCACCACCACCTACCACCATTTCACCACTACACCACCACCCACCACTATTTCACCACCACCACAACCACCCACCACTATTCACACCACCACCCACCACCCACCACCATTCTCACCACCACACCCCACCACCCACCACCACCCCACCACCACCACCCACCACCATTCCACACCACACACCACCACCCACCACCATTCCACCACTACCACACCACCACCCACCACACCTCACCACACACCACCACCCACCACCATTTCCACCACCACACCACACCACCCACCACCATTTCACCACTACCACCACCACCCACCACTATTTCACCACTACCACCACAACCCACCACCATTCCCACCACTTTCACCACCACCCACCACCATTCTCACCACTACCACCACCACCCACCACTATTTCACACCACCACACCACCACCCACCTCACTCATTCTCACTACCACCACCACCCACCACCATTTCACCACTACACCACAACCCACCACCATTTCACCACCACCACCACCATCTACCACTATTTCAACCAACACCACCACCTACCACTATTTTCACCACTACACCACCACCTACCACTATTTTCACCGCTACCACCACTACTTACACCCCACCGTTCTACGCCGTTCCAACCCCAAAGCTTTTAAACTATGCAGACATTTCCTGCGTCTCCTTCACCCCCACGCCTCCAACCCACGCCATAACCCTCCCCCATACCCACGCCTCCCCTACCCATATCCCCTCCCCCACGCCCACATCCACGCCCTTATCCATTCCTCCCACCGCCCACTTGTCCCAGACGGCGCGTGACTTAAGTGACCTGTTGATGACCGCCCACCCCTTCTGCTGCCTTCCTCACAACCTCTCGCGGAAACTACCCTTGTGTGTGTGTGTGTGTGTGTGTGTGTGTGTGTGTGTGTTTCTAGGTACTTGACATTGCAACATGCTCAATCTCTCGTGACGGCAACAGTAATAACACGAATGAAGAAAATAATTGTAAATAGCGACTAACAAGACTGATAAACACACCCAAGTGTTTTATGTCTGTCGCTCGTGGGTCTGAGTCTGTCTGTCTGTCTCTCTCTGTCTGTTAGTCTGTCTGTCCCAGTCGTTACCGTCCCAACCTAATGGCTTGATTACCTTTATAGTGAAGCCGTTGACGCGTTCTCTCTCTCTCTTCTCTCTCTCTCTCTTACCATATGGTTCCGTAGAGAGAGGGAGAAAGAGAGAGAGACTTCGATGATCTTGATGCCTTTTCTGGCTTCTGATTGGTTGACAGTTGTATGGTCGTCCTGGCTTTGATTGGTTGACAGTTGTCGTTGTGGCCTCTAATTGGTTGAGAGTTGTATGGTTGTTCTAGCCTCTGATTGCAGAAATGCCGTCAATTCGTAATCTAACGTAACGTAACGTAACCTAACCAAACCTTTGTACTCTAGGGCTGTATATAGGACCGACACACACACACACACACACGGATCCGGCTGTCAGTTTATTTGTGCAAACCGGATATGCTGCAGCCTGTTTACTCAGTGAACGACCTTCTCACGCCTTAGCCTGATGGGATACGGTACGCATGCGCAGTGAGCCGCAGCGTGTTAAATGAAATGCAGAATGAGACTGATATTTTGGGGTTAGGTTAGGTTGGTTAGGTTGAAGGGATTAGTTAAGAGGCAGGACAGGTCAGATTGGATTAGCTGGCTAGGTGCTTGGCCAGGCCGATTGCTGGCCAAGGCAGGTCAGGCCAGGCCGGATTAGCTACAGGCAGGCCAGGCTAGATCGGATCAGCTGGGC
>NW_024755060.1:304883-339931 GCF_018991925.1 Homarus americanus | reverse complement strand
TGGAGGTTAGCTGAAGTGACATAACAGCAGGAGTAAGGTGCTGGTGACAGGTGAAGGACATAACAGCAGGAGTGTTGTGCTGGTGACAGGTGAAGGACATAACAGCAGGAGGTTGTGCTGGACAGGTGAAGGACATAACAGCAGGAGTGTTGTGCTGGACAGGTGAAGGACATAACAGCAGGAGGTTGTGCTGGAGGTGAGAGTGGTGACAGGTAGGACATAACAGGGAGTTGTGAAGGTGAGGTAAGGAGGTTGTGTTGAAGTGAAGGACATAAGAGGAGTGTTGTGCTAAGGAAGGACATAAGCAGGAGGTTGTGTGTGACAGAAGGACATAACGGAGGGGTGCTGGACAGGTGAAGGACATAACAGCAGGAGGTTGTGCTGGGACAGGTGAAGACACAACAGCAGGAGGTTGTGCTGGTGACAGGTGAAGGACAACAGCAGGAGTGTTGCCGGGACAGGTGAAGGACATAACAGCAGGAGTGTTGTGCTGGTGACAGGTGAAGGACAGGAGCAAGCAGTTGGGGACAGGTGAAGGACATAACAGCTGGAGGTTGTGCTGGTGACAGGTGAAGGACATAACAGGAGTGTTGTGCTGGTGACGGTGAAGGACAACAGCTGGAGTGTTGTGCTGGGGAAGGGTGAAGGACATAACAGCAGGAGTGTTGTGCTGGTGACAGGTGAAGGACATAACAGCTGGAGTGTTGTGCTGGTGACAGGTGAAGGACATAACAGCTGGAGTGTTGTGTTGGGGACAGGTGAAGGACATAACAGCTGGAGTGTTGTGCTGGTGACAGGTGAAGGACATAACAGCTGGAGTGTTGTGCTGGGACAGGTGAAGGACATAACAGCAGGAGTGTTGTGCTGGTGACAGGTAAGGACATAACAGCTGGAGTGTTGTGTTGGGGACAGGTGAAAGACATAACAGCTGGAGTGTTGTGCTGGTGACAGGTGAAGTATAACAGCTGGAGTGTTGTGCTGGGGACAGGTGAAGGACATAACAGCAGGAGTGTTGTGCTGGTGACAGGTGAAGGACATAACAGCAAGTGTTGTGCTGGTGACAGGTGAAGGACATAACAGCAAGTGTTGTGCTGTACAGGTGAAAGGACATAACAGCTGGAGTGTTGTGCTGGTGACAGGTGAAGGACATAACAGCAGGAGTGTTGTGCTGGTGACAGGTGAAGGACATAACAGCAGGAGTGTTGTGCTGGTGACAGGTGAAGGACACAGCTGGAGTGTTGTGCTGGGGACAGGTGAAGGACATAACAGCTGAGTGTTGTGTGTGACAGGTGAAGGACATAACAGCAGGAGTGTTGTGCTGGTGACAGGTGAAGGACATAACAGCTGGAGTGTTGTGCTGGGGACAGGTGAAGGACATAACAGCAGGAGTGTTGTGCAGGTGACAGATGAAGGACATAACAGCTGGAGTGTTGTGCTGGGGACAGGTGAAAGGACACATAACAGCTGGAGTGTGTGCTGGTGACAGGTGAAGGACATAACAGCTGGTGTTGTGCTGGTGACAGGTGAAGGACATAACAGCTGGAGTGTTGTGCTGGGGACAGGTGAAGGACATAACAGCAGAGTGTTGTGCTGGTGACAGGTGAAGGACATAACAGCTGGAGTGTTGTGCTGGTGACAGGTGAAGGACATAACAGCTGGTGTTGTGCTGGTGACAGGTGAAGGACATAACAGCAGGAGTGTTGTGCTGGGGGACAGGTGAAGGACATAACAGCAGGAGTGTTGTGCTGGTGACAGGTGAAGGACATAACAGCTGAGTGTTGTGCTGGGGACAGGTGAAGGACATAACAGCTGGAGTGTTGTGCTGGTGACAGGTGAAGGACATAACAGCTGGAGTGTTGTGCTGGGGACAGGTGAAGGACATAACAGCAGGAGTGTTGTGCTGGTGACAGGTGAAGGACATAACAGCAGGGTGTTGTGCTGGTGACAGGTGAAGGACATAACAGCAGGAGTGTTGTGTCTGGTGACAGGTGAAGGACAACAGCAGGAGTGTGCTGGTGACAGGTGAAGGACATAACAGCAGGAGTGTTGTGCTGTGACAGGTGAAGGACATAACAGCAGGAGTGTTGTGCTGGTGACAGGTGAAGGACATAACAGCTGGAGTGTTGTGCTGGTGACAGGTGAAAGGACATAACAGCAGGAGTGTTGTGCTGGTGACAGGTGAAGGACATAACAGCAGGAGTGTTGTGCTGGTGACAGGTGAAGGACATAACAGCAGAGGTGTTGTGTCTGGTGACAGGTGAAGGACATAACAGCGGAGTGTTGTGCTGGAGTGACAACGGAGTGTTGTGCTGGTGACAGGTGAAGGACATAACAGCAGGAGTGTTGTGCTGGTGACAGGTGAAGGACATAACAGCAGGAGTGTTGTGCTGGTGACAGGTGAGGACATAACAGCAGGAGTGTTGTGCTGGGGACAGGTGAAGGACATAACAGCAGGAGTGTTGTGCTGGTGACAGGTGAAGGACATAACAGCAGGAGTGTTGTTGGTGACAGGTGAGACATAACAGCAGGAGTGTTGTGCTGGTGACAGGTGAAGGACATAACAGCAGGAGTGTTGTGCTGGTGACAGGTGAGGACATGCTGGAGTGTTGTGCTGGTGACAGGTGAAGGACATAACAGCAGAAGTGTTGTGCTGGTGACAGGTGAAGGACATAACAGCAGGAGTGTTGTGCTGGGGACGGTGAAGGACATAACAGCTGGAGTGTTGTGTTGGTGACAGGTGAAGGACATAACAGCAGGAGTGTTGTGCTGGTGACAGGTGAAGGACATAACAGCAGGAGTGTTGTGCTGGTGACAGGTGAAGGACATAACAGCAGGAGTGTTGTGCTGGGGACAGGTGAAGGCCATAAGGCAGCGATGTGTTTGAAAGAGTATGAACAGTAATTGTTACGCTGTTGTGTTGAGTGAAAAATAACACCAACAACACTGTGTTCCGAGATTAAGTGTAAGACGAGTCATAGAATGTGTTAAGTGATTTAATTAATGAAATATGCACAAAGAATGTTAGAGAAAGGGAATAATATATACCTGGTGTCTAGGAATCCAGAGAAGGTATTTTATAAAGTCTATAGAGAATACTTTTGTGGCTGAAAATTCTCCTTATGAAGAGAAAATTTTAGATACTGGTGATGGTTTTTATAAAGAATAGAAAGCACATGTGTTAGGTTATGTCAGTTGTGTCTCTTGCCGTAGGATGCACATATTGAGAGAATGGGAAGCGAAGTTGATCAAAATTTATTATTCAGACGTGTATTGAAGGAAGGATGGAGGTAAAAGAAGTCTTTGATGCGAGGGGGAAAAACATCTAGGTGACAGCGGTGTACATGCATGACTGGATACCATTACATCGAGACATGGGCACGGAAGCACTGCTGATGGGTGATGCTATGTGAACTGACAGAAGTAAAACAAGATGAATGACTTAAGAACATATTAGAACACGTCTAGTACAGCAGCTAGTGTGACTGGCAGTGAATGATGGAAGAACTTGTGTTACCCTGGCCAGATTTCTCATACATACATACATACATACATTACATACATACATACATACATACATACATACATACATACATACATACATTCTTGCACAGATTCAGCCCTCTCATCATACATACATACATTCTTGCACAGATTCAGCCTTTTCATCATACATACATACATACATACATACATACATACATACATACATAAATACAAACTTTCATATATACTTGCATATATACATAAAGATATACACACATTTAAACGGTACACACACAAATATACACACATCTGTCAATACATATACAGTACGATCACAGGTCTCTGCTTAATTCCTTTTGTTTTGCTCTGACTGGGTTAGGACCTGTTAGAATTGGGACCCATCTGACCTACAAGGGTTAGGGCCTGTTAGGACTGGGACCCATCTGACCTACAAGGGTTAGGGCCTGTTAGGACTGGGACCCATCTGACCTACAAGGGTTAGGGCCTGTTAGGACTGGGACCCATCTGACCTACAAGGGTTAGGGCCTGTCAGAACTTGGGCCTGTCCTGAACTGGGGCCCGCTTAACCACTCATAGCACCATGAAACATATAGTATAGTTCCTCCTCACACGGTGTTCGTCGACGCATTCATTACAAAGTTTCCAATATTTTAGTAGCCAAGGTTATTCATATATTCCTTCCCGAGTGTGTGTAAGACGCTCTGATGAAGTGGCACTCGAGAGATAGTAAAGTATGACTCTTCCTTTAAGAAACTGGTTCACAAATAGGGTGGTGGACGAGTGGAACAAGAGCAACTTTGTAGTAAGTGATGGAACGCTGGAAAGTTTTAAAAGGAGGCTAGATAGATTCATGGATGATAGAGAGTGGTAGTAACTCTCGACAGGAGCTGCCATGCACAAGTCAACTGGCCTATTGCAGACTCCTTATGTTCTTATGTTCTTATGTTCTTATGAAGTTCAAGTCTCCGTGTATTTTGGTCGCCATGTTGGATGTTAGTGTTGTGTTTATAGGTCGAGTCAACCAAAGATTTGCTGGAGGTGGAGTTGTTAAGAGAGTTGTGAGGTTGAGTGAGTGTGAAGGATGACAAACATGAGTGAGTGAGTGAGTGAGTGAGTGAGTGAATAAGTGAGTGTGTGAATAAGTGAGTGTGTGAATAAGTGAGTGTGTGAATAAGTGAGTGTGTGAATAAGTGAGTGTGTGAATAAGTGAGTGTGTGAATAAGTGAGTGTGTGAATAAGTGAGTGAATGAATAAGTGAGTAAGCGAGTGAATAAGTGAGTGAGTGAATAAGTGAGTGAATGAATAAGTGAGTAAGCGAGTGAATAAGTGAGTGAGTGAATAAGTGAGTGAGAACAAACTCTATACAACCCTACCTGTTTAATCAGCCAATATTTACACTACTTGTCAACGTGCAGTAGTATGGAGGGGTTGCCGAGGCTTGTGTTTTTCTTGGTAATTTCTCACCCCTTAACCTCAATACAACGACTTAAATAAACCACGTCAAATAACAGCCTATATTTACGTTTATACCTCAGCAGTGTTGCCAGCGTCAAATAACAGCCTATATTTACGTTTATAACTCAGCAATGTTGCCAACGTCAAATAATAGCCTATATTTACGTTTATAACTCAGCAGTGTTGCCAACGTCTCCGATTATGAATTACGGGTTTTAATTGCTGGTCTTAGTTCAGTGTTGCTAATGTTTCGGATAATTTTGGGTATAATGCTATTAATTGATTGCTAATGGAATGTGCAATGTTGCTAATGACGGTGATTTAATTACAGTGATTAGGGAGACTAACAGCTCTTGTCTTTTTCCTGTCTGTCTGTCTGTCTGTCTCCCAAGCTTTATCTGTATATATGTGTGTGTGTGTGTGTGTGTGTGTGTGTGTGTGTGTGTGTGTGTGTGTATGTGTGTGTGTGTAAAACTAACCCGAAATTAACATACATTTTCCTCTTTACATAATGTTAACTAATTACCAACACACAGGTAAGGTACTGGTGTTCCTTTATTAACCTCACCTTAATATACATTCCTCTGTTGTTGATAATATTTGTTGTTTAATAAATGACCCGTGTGTCCATAGCGGCCCAAGTGAGAGATATTCACCCGATATATATATTAGTCTTATGAAAGTAAATCACTGTAGGTGCGCGTGATCCATGTATATGCTGATAACCACAAGGAAACAAGCGCTTGGGAACTTCGTGTTGTCGTGTTTCCCTGTAGTTATCAGCATGTGTATCGTCTTATGTATATTCGTGTATATTTGACTATGTGTATTTTTGATGAAGTGTCAAGATTTTTGGGGATATGTTTCTATTCTCATACATACATACATACATACATACATACATACATTCATACATACATACATATATATACATACATACATACATACTGTACATACATACATACATACATACATACATACATACATACATACATACATACATACATACATACATACAAGAACACAAGAACACAAGAATGGAGGAAACTGCAGCAGGCCTATTGGCCCATACTGGGCAGTCCCATTTACACCCAACCCCTATTGCTCCTATATCCATCCAACCTATGTTTGAAGCTATTCAGCGTATTGCGTCAATGATGATATTTGGTAACTTGTTCCACTCATCCACTACTCTGTTTCCAAACCAGTGTTTACCTATTTCACGCCGAAATCTAAATTTGTCTAATTTAAAACCATTGTTACGAGTTCGCTCCTGGTTGGATAGTTTGAACACCTTCGTAATGTTCCCTTTGTTTAGCCCTAACTTCCACTTATACACCTCTATCATGTCGCCCCTCACTCTACGTCTCTCGAGGGAGTGCAAATTAAGATTCTTTAACCTGTCTCTGTACTCAAGGTTCTTAATGCCCGGGATTAGTCTTGTCATTCTCCACTGAATTCTTTCCAAGGATTCTATATCCATTCTGTAATACGGTGACCAGAACTGAACTGCGTAATCCAGGTGTGGTCTCACAAGAGCAAGATACAGTTTTAAGATGACCTCGCTAGTCTTATAACTACAGTAACACTCCTTTGTATATTTGCTTATGTGTATTTTTGATGAAGTGTCAAGATTTTTGGGGATATGTTTCTATTCTCACACATACATACATACATACATACAAGTGTATATTGTATGTTTTTCAAGCAAATACAATACTCTATAGTTTTAATCCCCTCCCCCTCATTCATCACCCCTCACCCCTCTCTCCCCCTCATTCATCACCCCTCTCTCCCCCTCATTCATCAACCCTCACCCCTCTGTTCCCCTCACTCATCACCTCATTCATCAATTCTCATTCATCACCCCCCATTCATCACCCCCATTCATCAACCTCACCCTCTCATCTATTACCCCCTATCCATCGCCCTGTCTCTCATTCATCAAACCCTCATCCACCCCCCATCTCACCCCCATCCACCCCCCACCACCACCCCCCCCATCACCTCACCTCCCACCTCATCACCCTCATTCACTCATCCCCATCACCTCACCTCACCTCCCACCTCACCTCATCTCACCTCTCATTCATCACCAGACCATTTTTTCCCATTCATCATGCCTCCTCCCATTCTGCTTCCCACCTTTCCTCCCTCCAAATACATCAAAGACCCCATTTTATATCAGCAGTATATGGTAGCCGGGGCAGGTGAGGGTCAGTGAGGGAGGGCCGGGGTGAGGGTTGCCGGGGAGGGAGGCCGGGGGAGGGAGGTCAGGGCGGGCAAGGGATGGGCCAGGAGGCAAGGAGGTCAGCGGTGAGGGAGGGTCGCAAGGAGGTTCAGTCAAGGAGGGAGGGCCGAGGTGGGCATGGCTGTTAGTGAGGGAGGTCGGTGGGTAAGGAGGTCAGCAGGGAGGGAGGGTCGGGAGGAGGGCTGGGAGACAGGAGGTTCGGGGTCAAGAGGAGGGCCGGCGGGTAAGGGATGGTAGTGGGGGTCAGGAGGGGTCGTGGGGCTCAGGAGGGATCGTGGGGTTGAGGGGGGTCAGGAGGGGTCGTGGGGGGTGAGGGAGGGTCGTGGGGGGCGCCATCTTCCCCGGGCTCCAGTGTTCTCCTTTAACAGTATAGATCAATACAGCCAAGTGCGTGTCACTGGTGTGGTCAGGCGAGTTGCTGACACTGTGGTAATGCTGACACTTTGCTACTGTTGGTGCTGACACTGGTAATGCTAACAAGTGTAGGACAAAAGCCCCCTAGGACAAAAGCCCCAACTATAAAAGCCCCTAGGATAAAAGCCCCCTAGGACAAAAGTCCCCCAAGAGATATAATAAAAAATTTTAAAATAATTATTTTATTTTTTTACAGTTTATGAAGACTTCTCTAACCTAACTTAACCTAACCTTCGGGAATTATGTTATAGTTATACAGAAGTATACAAGGAATGTTTATTAAATCTGCAATGACGTATGTTGTGTCTACTGGGGTAATTACTCCCCTGACATTCAGTGACCTCCCTGGGCCCTGGGGTCACCTCACTGGGCCCTCGGGTCGCCTCAGTAAATACAGAATGAAGGTAAAATATGTCGTCTTTTTTCTTTTCTATATTTTTTAATAATGTTTTATATCAAAATTGAACGAGTTATAATATTCTAAATATTTAAATTGTAATAATTTCATATTGAAATCTATATATTTTTAATATTTCTTATGTCCCTCTCTTAACATAAAAACAGGGGCCTTCTGTCCTATTCTGCACTTTTATTGAGGGGCTTTTGTCCTAGAGGGCTTTTGCCCTGGGGGCTTTTGTCCTAGGGAGCTTCTGTCCTAGGGGCTTTTGTCCTAGAGGGCTTTTGTCCTAGAGGGCTTTTGTCCTAGGGGGCTTTTGTCCTAGGGGGCTTTTGTCCTAAAGGGGCTTTTGTCCTAGAGCTTTGTCTAAGGGCTTTTTGTCTAAAGGGGCTTTGTCCTAGGGCTTTTGTCCTAAAGGCTTTGTCCTAGGGGGCTTCTGTCCTATTTTGCACACTTTACTGGGGGCTTTTTGTCCTAGGGGGCTTTGTCTAGAAGGGCTTTTGTCTAGAGGGCTTTGTCCTAGGGAAAACTTTTGTCCTAAGAGGCTTTTTCCTAGGGGCTTTTTGTCCTAGAGGCTTTTGTCCTAGGGGCTTTTGTCCTAGGGGCTTTTTTTTGTCTAAGGGCTTTGTCTAAGGCTTTGTCCTAGGGCTTTGTCATGGGGCTTTGTCCCTAGGGCTTTTGTCCTAGGGGCTTTTGTCCCTAGGGCTTTTTGTCCTAAGGGGCTTCTGTCCTATTTTGCACTTTTACTGGGGGCTTTTTGTCCTGGGGGGCTTTTGTCCGGGCCCCAATGCTGACACTTGCTACTGTTAGTGCTGACACTGTGGTAATGCTGACACTGCTACTGTTAGTGCTGACACTGTGGTAATGCTGACACTGCTACTGTTAGTGCTGACACTGTGGTAATGCTGACACTGCTACTGTTAGTGCTCATATTGCAGACATTTCGTTACTCCTGACACTGTTGCAGTGATATACTGTTGTAAGACTGATTGAACAGGTTTGGTTAGGTTAGGTTAGGTTAGATTAGGTTAGATGAAGTTAGATAACGTTACGTTACGTTTGGTTTGGTTAGGTGAGGTGAGGTTTGGAAAATTAAGCTTCAAGGTTCAGGTGAAATAAGCTGGGGGGGGGGCGAAATTCCAGTTTTGGTCTGCCAAAATTTTTAGTAATATTTTGTTGTTTGTTGTGGCAGGGTGGAGGCGGTGTGGCCACTGTTGGGAAATATTAATTCTTTCAGGCGACGCAACTCAACCTGACTCAACCTGACCCAACCTAACACAACCTGACCCAACCTGACCCAACCTAACACAACGTGACCCAATCTAACACAACCTGACCTAACCTGGCCCAACCTAACACAACCTGGCCTAATATAACCTAACAACATAACCTGGATTATTAGGTAATTTAAAATTGGTAATCTTAAGCCAAGACTGATTTGGTCAGGTTAGGTTAAGATAGGTTAGGTTAGGTTGGGTCGTGTTAGGTTAGAATAGGTCAGGTTAGGTTAGATTAGGTTAGCTTGAATTACAAAATGGCTGAGTGTATCAGTTAAGATTTTGGGCACAATTTCGTGAGAGGAAGGAGTGAGGCGGCCTTGTGGATTCATCTCTCACTTCCTGTCCTTAATGCCTCTGGTTCGAGCCCGGGGCACTCGGAGTCCACCCAGCTGGAAATTGGTACCTAAGTTTTCAGTTGGGGGAAATAAGGACGGGCTTGTACAGTGCCGTCTTGTGTACCGAAGGCTTAATATACAGTGTGTTTGGGACCCACTTTGACACTTATTAAATTTGTTCAGACCTGATATTAAACTAACACTTCTGGGATAACTCGAACCTGGGACCTCTGGCATACATCCCATTGTTATAACCACTACGCCACGGCCTTACTAACTGATCGCCCAACTTCGGGAGAAAATAAATAGAGGCGGATGGAGTGAAATAGCCAGCAGTCATGTGCAGATCTTGTCGATTCATTTCCAACTCAACACGGAAGCCCTTTGTCTCGTTGCATCAATCGTCTGTGTTGCAAGGGATCTGTTGCATGTATAACACCTCCTAGAAGTCGCTTGTTGCACGACTATGAGACAAGACTGTTGTATAAATCAGCCGGGTCTTCTCGTGTCTCCTCAAGAAGTTGGCGGACCTGGAATTGGCTATTGGAAAAAGTCACTCAAACGTGGAAAAATCTCTCACTTATTTGAGGAAAGGAAGAAAAAGTCACTCAAAGGCGGAAAATACTGTCAGTCAGGTCAGGAGAGGAATGATTAGGTTGACTAAACGGGTGTTGAGGCGTGTGCGCATGTGTCATATCACCGCCATAGCCATCCTCTGGCGACTTGCCTATGGTGATGTGGCAGTAAAGCCTCTCCACACACACACACACACACACGCACACAGGTAACCAGCAGAGGGTGGATGAGGTGTTGGGTGACAGGGAAACATTTCTCCCCCGCCTCCTGTTCTCTTGTCTATAAACACTGACACAATATCCCAGATTTTCCCCCGCCCTTTTTTGGATTTCCCCTGCGGCTAAATTAAAGAAGAGAGGGTGAGACATACAGAGAGAGAGAGAGACAAAAAGTGAGAAAGAGAGACAGAAAGTGAGAAAAAGAACAAAGTGAGAAAGAGAGACAAAGTGAGAAAAAGAGACAGAAAATGAGACAGAAGGAATGAGAGAGAAAGAGACAGATAGACAGAAAAAATGAGAAATAAACAATGAATGAGAGAGAGAGAGAGAAGGAATGTGTCTGTTTGTGACTGGAATTGAGCATCGTTAACTTTTACTTTGTACTTACGGACGGATGAACGGACAGACACACGGACGATGAACGGACGGATGAACGAACAGACACACGGACGATGAACGAACAGACACACGGACGATGAACGAACAGACAAACGGACGATGAACGGACATGCACACAAACATTTTTATGGCAGAGTGCAAAAAAAAACCCGCGGAAAACAGGGAAAAAAAATCGTAAATAAAGGGAATTTAATGTTTATGAAAAATAGTGAGATATTTAGGGAATTATTCATGGGCAAAAACTTGGGATGTGGGGAAAAAACTCGGGAAGTAAAAATATATTTAATGTTAGGGAAAAAAAGGGTAAACACAAGTAGGGAAGATAGGGGTGGGGGGGAGGGTAGGGGCTGGGAATGGGAGTATTTAATTTGTATGAAAAAATGTGGAAGAGAAATTTAGGGGTAGAATTGCGGGGTAAACAAAGGCAGGGGAAATTTATAGGAAAAAGCGCGGGAAAACTCAGTAGTGACAAACTCAGGGAAAAAATCGGGAAACACACAAAGAGCCGAAAAATTTAGGGGTAAAAGAGCGGGAAATTGGAGTACTGAAGAACCTAGGGAAAAAAAGCCCGGGAAAAGGAAGTAATGGAGGGTTCAGGGGAAAAAAGTCCGGGAAATAACGAATAGAGAGGTTCAGGGGAAAAAATGCCCGGGAAATAACGAAGTAATGGAGAGGTTCAGGGGAAAAAATGCCCGGGAAATAACGAAGTAATGGAGAGGTTCAGGGGAAAAAATGCCCGGGAAATAACGAAGTAATGGAGGGGTTCAGGGGAAAAAATGCAACTCGGGGCTGAAATTCCCCCACCACCACCTGTGAGGGCAGGTTTATATACGGTGTAATAATAGAGAACCTCGGGGAGTTTTTTCTAGGTCTGGGCAGGGGAAAACCAGGAAGCAGGAGAGAGAGAGAGAGAGAGAGAGAGAGAGGTGTTAGAAGAGAGAGAGAGATCTATGGATGTTACAGAAGAGAGAGAGAGAGAGGTGTTTCAGAAGAGAGAGAGAGAGAGCTATGGATGTTACAGAAGAGAGAGAGAGAGAGCTATGGATGTTACAGAAGAGAGAGAGAGAGCATGGCAGAAGAGAGAGAGAGAGGATGTTACAGAAGAGAGAGAGAGAGAGAGAGAGAGAGAGAGAGAGAGAGAGAGAGAGAGTCATATTGGTGGTGTAGATCAATTTACTAGCGTATGTGATTTAATTGCCAGGGCAGTTCTTGTGTCTGACTCACGCAGGGGCGATACAGTCAGGGTTTCCTCTAAATATTTGTATCTTTTATGTATTTTGTAGTGTGTGTGTATTCATATTGCTTGTGTGTACGTATTGAAGTATGTAGGTATTCTGTATTCTTGGTAATATTTATTATATTTTTTTTTAAATTTACGATTTTTTTTTTCATGTGTTTTTTGGTATTCAGGTATTTATGTATTTTCGTATATATATGTATGAAATATTTTTATTTTTATTGTTTATTCTGTATTTTTATATAGGTTATGTATCTTATATATATAATTTATTTTTTTTTGAGGGGTTTAATTTTATAATGTTATTTTGTTCGTATAAAATTTTACGTATTATGGATTAAACAAAATTTGCTTTTGATAATATTGTATAGAGATTATGAACGAGTGATGTGAGAGAGAGAGAGAGAGAGAGAGAGAGAAAAATAAAATGAGAGATTTAGAAATATGTATATGTGTGTGTGTGTGTGTGTGTGTGTGTGTGTGTGTGTGTGTGTGTGTGTGTGTGTGTGTGTGTGTGTGTGTGTGTGTGCAGCGGGGTTTGACTTAATTGGGGCCGCTGTCGCCTTGGTCTGGTTCAGTGAGGGACCGGCAGACAGATTGATGGGCAGACACAGGCAGACGTACAGACAGAGAGGCAGACAGACGTACAGACAGAGAGGCAGACAGACGTGCAGACAGAGAGGCAGACAGACGTACAGACAGAGAGGCAGACAGACGTACAGACAGGTGATGGGGAGTAAGGTTAAAATCATGAACTTGCAAATTCTCTCTCTCTCTCTCTCTCAAGAAACCTTTTAGTCAATCCATCTCTTTATATCGTATTAGAGACGACGTTGTTGTAAAGGATCAGTTGTAGTGATCCACTTAAGTTGTGATCCACTTGAGTTGTGATCCACTTAAGTTGTGATCCACTTGAGTTGTGATCCACTTGAGTTGTGGTCCACTCGAGTTGTGATCCACTTGAGTTGTGATCCACTTGAGTTGTGATCCACTTGAGTTGTGGTCCACTTGAGTTGTGATCCACTTGAGTTGTGATCCACTTGAGTTGTGATCCACTTGAGTTGTGATCCACTTGAATTGTGATCCACTTAAGTTGTGATCCACTTGAGTTGTGATCCACTTGAGTTGTGATCCACTTGAATTGTGATCCCCAAATTATATAAACTTTAAAGGGTTGGGTTAGGTTAAGTTAGGTTAGGTTAAGTTCGGTTAAGTTTGGTTAGATTAGGCTAAGTTCGGTTAGGTTAGGTTAGGTTAGGTTAGGTTAAGTTAGGTTAGATTAGGCTAAGTTCGGTTAGGTTAGGTTAGCGTGTTTGATCTTGAGGCTTGATCCGCATATTTTAGATTTCTTAGTAAATTATAATATTCTTATCTTGGACCTACTAGAACTGTCACTTACTGGAACTGTCACCTACTAGAACTGTCACCTACTAGAACTGTCACCCACTCGAACTGTCACCTACTAGAACTGTCACCCACTCGAACTGTCACCTACTAGAACTGTCACCCACTCGAACTGTCACCTACTAGAACTGCCTCCTACTAGAACTGTCCCTCGAGTTTTCAAAGAGTGCAAGGAACAGATTAGCTGACTCGTAAATTTATTTACAAAATCATTAGACACCGGAGTTGTGCCAGACTTGTGGAAACAGGCAAATGTAGTACCCATATTCAAAAAGGGACAGAGCATCAGCGTCAAATTACCGGCCGATTAGTTTGACGACAGTATTGGGAACATTTTATGAATCAATTATAGCAAATAGTATCCGATCGCATTTAGAGAAAAGCAAATTAATCTACGACTCTCAATATGGGTTTACAAAGGAAAAATCTTGTCTAGCAAATTTGCTGACGTTTTTTAGGAAAGTCTTCGAGGTAGTAGATAATGACGAAAATTACGATGTTATTTACTTAAACTTTAACAAAGCGTTTGACAGTGTACCGCATCAAAGGCTTCTGAGAAAAGTTAAGGCTCATGGTATCGAGGGGAAAGTTTTAAATTGGATAAAATCATTATTCACCGATAGAACACAGAGGGTTAGCGTAGATGGTTTTAAATCTGAGTGGGGCTGTGTAACCAGTGGGGTTCCCCAGGGGTCAGTACTGGGCCCACTCTTGTTCATAATTCACATAAACCGTCTAGATACTGGGATCAGCAGTGACATAAGCAAGTTTGCAGATGACACCAAAATAGGGCGGCAGATTAATTCAGGGCAGGATGCAAATGCACTACAGGAGGATTTAAATATACTGCAGGAGTGGTCAGAAAAATGGCAAATGAAATTCAACACCAGCAAGTGCAGCGTACTTACTATTGGAAGAACAAGTACTGTCAATGTATACAGCCTTAACAACATCAACCTAGAGAAGTCGACTTGTGAAAGAGACTCAGGGGTACTTGTAATCCCGGACCTACGGCCTAGAAAACAGTGCGTTAATGTTCGAAATAATGCAAACAGTGTAAGTAATAAGAGTGCAGAGGTCTTATTGCAACTACGTATATCTTGCGCTAGTCAGGCCGCACCTCGATTATGCGGTTCAGTTCTGGTGCCCTTATTATAGAATGGATATCAATTCACTAGAAAGACGAAGAGTGCGGGGAGATATGATAGAAGTATTTAAGTGGGTGAAAGGAATCTATAAAGGAGATATAGATAAAGTTCTTATAATATCCGAGCAGGACAGGACTCGTAGCAACGGATTTAAGTTGGATAAGTTTAGGTTTAGGAGGGAGATAGAAAGGAACTGGTTCACAAATAGGGTGGTGGACGAGTGGAACAAGCTTAGCAACTTTGTAGTAAGTGCGGGAACGTTGGAAAGTTTTAAAAGGAGGCTAGATAGATTCATGGATGATAGAGAGTGGTAGTAACTCCCGACAGGAGCTGCCATGCACAGGCCAACCGGCCTATTGCAGACTCCTTATTTTCTTATGATCTTATGTTCTACCAGAACTGCTACCTACTACAACCGTCACCCACTAGAACTGTCACCCACTAGAACTGTCACCTACTAGAATTGCAACCTACTAGATCTTGGACCTATTACAACTAGGCCCCATATGAGTACCCCCCCTCCCTTAAACTATCGTGTCTTGAATGTGTCAATGGCTGATAGGATAACAATATAATGTGTCACAGGGGAACGTGGGTTCGACCTTCCAGTGATTGATCGTGATTGGCGTGTGTGTGTGTGTTGAAACTGATGGACGATTGAGTGGTGTCGTGCGGCTACCGAGTGAGTATGAAGAGAGAGAGAGAGAGAGAGAGATCTTTATATATCAGCAATCTCTCTCTCTCTCTCTCTCTCTCTCTCTCTCTCTCTCTCTCTCTCAGGGTTCATATCACTTATACTATAAATGCTATGACACAATGTTTTATTATCACAGGCGTATAAACAAATGAACGTCACATATAATAAATGATTCGGTGACCTGATGTTTGTTTATGACGGCGTGTTATTAGAGAGAAAGGGGGAGGGAGAGGGGAGAGAAAGAGAAAGGGGGGAGAGAAAGAGAGATAATTATCAAGTATGAATTGCCGTACACACACACACACACACACACACTCACACACTAACGCAAAATACACAGAATTACTCCTGTCACAAAAACACACATAGCTGAAGTTATTATCATTGTATCGAGTAACTTTTAAATAGCGAGAAATTAAGTGTCAAAAAGTAAACATAGTAATTGTTATTGTTTTCCCGTGTTCGGATGATGGCTCTGGCTTTGGATAATTTTAAATATCCATTGTAGTGATAAAGTTATTTATTACTCAGTGTTCCATTTTAATTGTAGTGGTTGTTAGTTATATTTCTGTATATGAGCATATTAAGTTATTTTTGTATTACTTAGACTTGCGTATGACCATTAATAACACACCATTAATAACACACCTTGTTAATTTGAATGGAATAATTGTACAGTCCCCTTCATTAGTACGCTCATGAGGTTTTGTGCAGTGTGGTAACCCTGTGTTTATTTACATACTGTGGAATCAAATTAAAGCAAATATCTCAATGTAATGATTTGGGCAATGATTTCTATGACGAGCCCCTATAAACGCACAAGTGAAGGGGACTGTACAAGACTCGGTTGGGTTAGGTTACAGTGCGTTAGATTAGATTAGGTTACTTTGCGTTAGATTAGATTAGGTTAGGTTACTTTGCGTTAGATTAGATTAGGTTACGTTAGGTTGATTTGAGTTTGGTTAGGTTAGGTTTGGTTAACTGGTGAGTGGAAATTACGTTAGGTTGATTTGAGTTTGGTTAGGTTAGGTTTGGTTAACTGGTGAGTGGAAATAATGACTGTAGGGTAAGACAGTTTTAAGTTAGGTAGTATAGTTTGTTTACATAAGACACAAACAATCAGACACACAGACAGACACAAGTAGTCAGATACAGAAAGACAGACACAACCAGTTACATACACACAGACAGACAGCAGTCACCAATCAGGGCTCATAACTGCATCTGTCACCCGAGACTTGACAAGACAATAGAGGAATGAAACACAAATACCTGTCTTAATTAAGAGAAAATAACATGATAGGGAGTAATGTGAGGAGGCTGTGGAGAGAGAGAGAGAGAGAGAGAGAGAGAGATCTACCTTGGAAACGTGGACAAGTTAACTCTTGATATAACTACACAGTGTTTCCCCGTGTGTGGTTTTATCTCACAGTTGTTCAGTCTTCTCGAACTATTCCTTGACACTGGGTCATGCAGCTCGTTAACTTAGGGTGTGGTTGTTGTGTTGGCGACAGCTTCTACACCTTAAACACTGGGTCATGCAACTCGTTAACTTAGGGTGTGGTTGTTGTATTGGCGACAGCTTCTACACCTTAAACACTGGGTCATGCAACACGTTAACTTAGGGTGTGGTTGTTGCGTTGGCGACAGCTTCTACACCTTAAAAAAAAATTACGCCTAGGTGACCCAAGGGCCAGCCATCCACGTTATACGAGGGGCAACCATTTTATATACTGTATGTATGACCGTCGGGGGAACTCTCTTATAGAGTGTCACTTGGTAAATTAGACTATTCGATATACAACAACAACAATACTAATATGCACAACAAACTATTACTAGAACCTCAACTACTACAGTACTACTGCTTCTAACAATAACCATAGAATTTTATATACGAGTATGAGACTTGGGATCGAACTAGAGACCCTTGGGACGGGAAGTGAGCGTTGTATCCACTTGACTGTCGCTCCCCAACACAAATGGCGTGATTAAGATGAATGTGTGCTTTGATCACTGTCATTAGGCGCCCTGTGTGTGTCTGTCACAGATACACACGTCACACTAATTACTGATCTGGTAATTAAGGCATATACACCTCAGAGTAATTAGTGACCTGATAATTAGGACGTATACAGGTGGATGACCCTGAGGTGGTTCTGTAATTAGGGAGGTGGTAATTATGGGGGGGGTGTGATAATTATTTTGTGTGGTGGTTGGGGTATAATTAGTTGTGTAAAGTGAGGGTGTAAGTCTCTCTCTCTCTCTCTCTCTCTCTCTCTCTCTCTCTCTCTCTCTCTCTCTCTCTCATAACGTGTCTCTTGCACCCCTCCTCCCTCGCCCTACTTAAGCAGTAAAGTAGGTTATAAGTGTGGCATAACTTAGCACCTTAATAGTTGGGTTTATGTATTAAGTACCCGGCACCTGAGGGATAGAGGCCGTTCTTCTTCAGGTTGGTGCTGTGTTGTGCTGGTGGTGACGACGGTAGTGTGAGGAAGGGGAGGGGGAATGAGAGAGGATGGAAGGAAGGAAGGGGAAGGGGAGGGGGAATGAGAGAGGATGGAAGGAAGGAAGGGGAAGGGGAGGGGGAATGAGAGAGGATGGAAGGAAGGAAGGGGAAGGGGAGGGGGAATGAGAGAGGATGGAAGGAAGGAAGGGGAGGGGGAAGGGGGGAGGAGGGAGGGAGGGGGAGGGAATGAGAGGATGGAAGGAAGGAATGGGAGGGGGAGGAATGAGAGTGGATGGAAGGAGGAAGGAAGGGAGGGAATGAGAGGAATGGAAGGAAGGAATGGGGGGGTGGAATGAGGGAGGGTTAGTGGAGGGAAGGAAGGGAGGAACAAGGGGGGTTGGGAGGAAGACAGAGGAAAGGGAGAAAAGAGAGTGAAAGAAAGAAAGGAATAAACGAAAGACGAAAGAGATAAAGAGAAAGACTAGGAGAGTAAAGGAAATTAAGAAAGAAACGAAGGACGAGAGAGAGAGCGAGAGAGAGATGAAAACCATGGCCATATTAAAACACCCTTCCATTACCCACCCAGATCAAGACAGATGTTCCCAGGGCTAAACTAATCAAAATATGACCCCCCCACGCTACCCACACCCCCACACCTACCCCACACCCCTCCCCTCGTCCCCACACCCACCCCACCTCCCCACCCCTCCCCTCCCCTCCCCCACACCCCCACACCCACACCTCCCACACTCTCCCCACACACCCCACATTCCTCCCCTCTTCCCCACACCCCCACACCCCACTCAAAACAAAATTCTGGTAGGGTAATGGCCTGAGTGTCACTAAAATACACAAATATTCTGCCATTGTGTACAGCATATCTCTCCTTCCCTCGACTGTGTGTTGTCAGTTCTGGGAAAGATCGTTCTCACACATCACCGAATGATACAAAATTTTAGTGATCCGTTTGGAGTGTTTTGGGGGCGATGGTGTGGTTAGGTTAGGTTAGATTGAGGGCGATGGTGTAGTAGTGGTAAGGTTAGGTTAGGTTTGGGAGCGATGGTGTGGTAGTGGGGGATGTATGATCAAGTTTTAACTCTTACGAATGTTAAAATGGAGAGTGTTTCGCACCCAAGGGCATCCCGGTTCATCTGATCTGAATGGAGGAAGTGAAGAGAGTCAAGTGTAATGTCGGCCATGTTTGTGTCCTTAGATGTGCAGTATGCTGTATCCACACTGCCCCGAACAGTTTAATATCAGGTGTAGACACTGGCACGAGTAAGGAAGGAAGCCAAGAAAATGGAAAAGAGAGTTGGTGCCAGTACGCATCCTTCTTTAACCCCTGTTTGGATGGGGAAGAACTCAGACTGGGTGCCATTGTGCAAGACACTGCCATTCTTGCCATTCTGGAGTTACCTCACAATGGCGATGAATTTTGGCTAGTAGCCAAAACGTCAGAGGGTCCCCAGAGAGCTTCCCTGCTGATCGAGTCTAAGGCCTTGGTTAGATCGATGAAAGCCATGTACAGGTCATGATGCTGTTCTCTGCACTTTTCCTGTATCTGGTGGACAGCAAATATCATGTCAGTGGTGCCATGGGATGGTCTAAAGCCACATTGAGATTCTGGGAGGAAGTTTTCCGCCTCAGGAAGAAGTCTGTTAAGAAGGACTCCGGCGATAATCTTGCCAGCTACGGACAGCAGCGAGATCCCGCGGTAGTTGTCACAGTCTGACCGGTCTCCCTTGTTCTTATAAATATTGACGATGGAGGCGTCTTTAAGAGCTTGGGGGATTTCCTCCTTTTTTCATATATTCTCCAGGAGAGAGTGGAGACGGCAGAGGTCCTCCTGCTTTATACACCTCGGCTGGGATTCCATCAAGCCCTGAGGATTTTTTTTATTATTCATGTATTTGATGACAGCAGCTACCTCATCCAGGGTGGAGGATAGCTGAGATGGGTCAGCTCTGGAGGCTGAAGGACCTGCTGGGTAGTCAGGACGTCCACGTCGGTGTTTCGGTTGAGGAGTGAATGGTAGTGCTCTTTCCAGCACTGAAGGATGCCTTCATCGTCTTTAATTATGGAGCTACCGTCGGATGAGCGGAGGGGGCTGCGCCATGAGTGATTGGACCATAAAATATTTTAGTGGAATTGAAATTTTCGCGCATCTTGTGTTGATCTGCAAGTTTTTGCATTTCACAAGCTTTATTTTTAAACCAGTCGTTCTTTAGATTGCGAAGTTCGCACTGGGCCGCCGCTTTCTTCTTGCAGAAGGTATCAGCTTTGGTCCGAGACTGAAGGGTGTTCTGCCAGTCAGTTAAAGCAGCACGTTTATTATCGACGAGTACATTCATTTCCATGTCATTTTCATCAAACCAGTCCTGGTGTATTCTTTTGATCTGGCCGAGGGTCTCTGCAGATTTTTGTCATGACAGTGTCGAGAATTCTCCATTCGGCACTGGGATTTGGGTTGTTTGTTGTCTGGTTGTTTATCAGCCCATGTTCGAGCTGCTCTCTGAAATCATATGCAAATGCTGGATCCTCCAGGCGAAAAGTGTTAAAACCTCTTCTGGAGGCTTGCTGCCCTTGCCGTTTTGGTGTGACGTGAAGTGAGAGCTTGGTTTTGCCGAGCCGATGATCAGTGTCACAGTGGTCTGAGCCACGCATGGCACGGGTGATGAAGACATCTTGGCGATCTCTTTCTCTGACAATGATGTAGTCAATGAGATGCCAGTGTTTGGATCGTGAGTGTTGTGACGAACCCTTGAACTTGTGGCCTGCCTAAACAAGGTATTGGTGATAGTGTGGTTGTGTGCAGCACACTTGCTGAGGAGGAGTAAGCCATTGATTACTCTTGCCTAGTCCATTTCTCCCTATGGTTCCCTGCCAAATGTTATCTCTGCCAACTCTGGCATTGAAGTCGCCAAGGAGCACAACCTTGTCTTCTCTGGGGATAGAGGTTAGCACTCTGTCAAGGTCGGCGTAAAAGGCCTCCTTGGTGTCAATCTGCATGAAGAAGGCATGCCGTGAGTGATTCAGAGGGACTCTGAGCTTCATGAGACACTCGTTGATCCCAATAGGCATTTCAGTTAGCCTGTGTAGGATGTGTTGGCGGATGGCAAAGCCAACTCCATAAATGCGGTTTCTCTCCACAGCAGGCTTACCCTTCCAGAAGAAGGTGTAGCCAGACCCCCGTTCTGTGAGTTGGCCCCCATCTGGGAGCCGGGACTCACTAATGGCTGCTATGTCGATGTTATATCTAGCCAGCTCTTTTGCCACAAGGGCAGTTCTTCTCTCAGGACGAGCATTTGTGCCAGTATCCAGAAGAGTCCTGATATTCCATGTGTAGTGAAAGGGTTACACACACACACACACACACACACACGCACGCGCGTGTTAGGAATAAAGGTATTTTTTGTTTGGGTCAGATTCCAGCTGTCCGTATGCCTTGGGTCTTGATGTTCGATATATCTGTGGTTTGGGCAGGTGGTGGTGAGAGATACAGTGGTGGGTTAATTGAGAAGGAGTGAGAGGGATGGGTTGACTGAGGGGGAGAGTGGTGGAGAGGGATGGGTTGACTGAGGGGGAGTGTGGTGGAGAGGGATGGGTTGACTGAGGGGGAGTGTGGTGGAGAGGGATGGGTTGACTGAGGGGGAGTGTGGTGGAGAGGGATGGGTTGACTGAGGGGAGGTGGTGGAGAGGGATGGGTTGATTGGAGAGGGGTGGTGGAGAGGGATGGGTTGACTGAGGGGGAGAGTGGTGGAGAGGATGGGTCCGATTGAGAGGGCTCCCCATCTTTTCTTCTCTCTCTACTTACTTTCCTTTTCTTCCCTCTTCCTATCTAAATAACCTCCCATCACCTCTTAATATCTTCCCCTCCTCCTCTCTCGTTTCTCCCTCCTCCTCCTCCCCTCCTCCTCCTCCTCCTCCTCCTCCTCCTCCTCCTCCCTCCTCCTCCTCCTCCTCCCTCCTCCTCCCTCCCTTCTCCACGGTGAATAATTACATCAGTTAGACAACAAATTGTGGTGTATCTGTCAATTGAAGAGAGAGAGAGAGAGAGAGAGAGAGGAGAGATAGTGAAGGAGGGAGGATAGAGGATAGGGAGAGACAAAACAGGGAGGGAAGAGGTGGACGGAGGAAAATTAATAAAAGTCTCTCTCTCTCTCCTGGGTGTCATATCACTGCCACGGTCTCATTAATCCATAGTATCGATTTTGGACAGATAAATGTTTGTTTTGTTCAACACTCTTAGTTCCTGTTCACTGTTCATTATGGTAACCTCGTGTTCACTGTTCAATATGGTAACCTCGTGTTCACTGTTCATTATGGTAACTTTGTGTTCACTATCATTAAATTCTCCCACTGTTTTACCGTTGTTTTCTGTCTTATTACCGTCAGTAAATTGTTCATCTGTTTCACTGTCTATTAACAAAATATCGTGTGCAATTTCCATTCAATATTTACCTTGAACTATCCAACTGGTTATTCTAGACCTAAATTAACCCCCCCCCCCCCCCACCTTCACAATAAGAACATTTAATTATTTAACTAATTGATACGGTGGCTGAGTGGATATTGCTCTCACCTCCCGTCCTAAGGTTCGGTGGTTCGATCCCCTGGTACTCGTAATCAGTTCACCCAGCTGTGAAATGAGTACCTGACGTTACAGTTGAGGAAGAGAAGGTGGTCGAATACAGTGTCTGTCACCATGTTTTATGTTTACAGAGTCTATCGGGCTGTCATGTAAGTCTGTCTGTCTGTCTGTCTGTTTATTTGCATTTCTGTATCTGTTGTACTATCTGTGTGTGTGTGTGTGTGTGTGTGAAATAAATTGTATACACATATTAATACCAGTATACATTAACTAAGTATACATATAATACTGTAGAACGACTCGTATACATGTCAATTAATACTTGGAATAAGTTTGGTTAGGTTAGGTTAGGTTCCCACTTACGACAGTGATGATGTCTGCTCATGTGTAGTGTTGGATTATTACAGTGTTGGAATATTGTGTAGTGTTGGATTATTACAGTGTTGGAATATTACAGTGTTGGAATATTGTGTAGTGTTGGAATATTACAGTGTTGGAATATTGTGTAGTGTTGGAATATTACAATGTTGGAATATTGTGTAGTGTTGGAATATTACAGTGTTGGAATATTACAGTGTTGGAATATTACAGTGTTGGAATATTACAGTGTTGGAATATTGGTGTTGACAAGAAGAAACACTGCCATATTGTTTTTTCATGAAGGGTGGAGGTGGTTAAAGTGGGGTGATGAGGGAAGGGTTGGTGCTGGGGAAGGGAGGTTGGCAGTAGGAGGGGAGTAGGGGGGAGATGGGTGATAGGAGGGAGTGGAAGGCTGGTTGATGGGGGAGGGGGTAATATTGGTTGGTGTTGGGGGGAGGGAGGGAGGAGGGGGGAGTTAATTTTTTTATTTTGCTGGTTACAGTATAGTTGATTGTGCACCCCATACCATCCTGTGAGCGGCAGCAAGGATTACAGAATATATTTAAGGGTCAGAATAATTAACCCCGTGGTCAGGATATTATGGCAGTAACAGTGGTTTAATGAATTCTACAGTTGTGAGTATGGCAACCAATTCACTTTAGAGTGGTGGCAAGAGAGATCCATCAGTGTAGATGGTCTGTGTGATGTTATCAGTCTGTAGAGTGTGTACTGTGTACTGTGTGCTTATCTCACTTCTCAGTGCATATGAAGATGCTCAAATTATAGGTAATAATGAACCAACACACATCTATGGCGGGGGTCTAGACAAGTGTATTGGTTTTAATATATAATACACAACTCATAGCTCTGATGTTGTCACTGATCTTATGTCTGACCACAGCCCAATCCAAGCTAGTATACATGTAGCCAATGACACCCCCACTGGTGGTAAACTCAACAGACGTAGAATCACAGTCAAGCAAGAACATGAAAGCCAGTTCATAGACTTCATCCATGACTGGTACAAGGACTACAAGCCTACTACAAGCCTGACAACTACCAAAGTTTCCATGACGATCTGATAGATAGGACTTATGCATACTTCACCAACAATGATTCCATCAAAAAAAGGAGAAAACGTGGTCAGCATAATGGGAACAGGCAACAGCAGTGCTATAATGACCCTGAGCTGAAGAAACTCAGGGCTAGGGTTAGGAGGGTGGGTAAGGGTTACAGACAAATTAGAACACCTCAAATGTTTCAATTGTATCAAGCTTCCCTTGCTGCTGTCAGGGAACGTGTAAACGAACTCAGACAAAATGCATGGGAGACATATGTCAACAGCCTGAACCAACACACATCCCTCAGCAAAGCCTGGAAAGACAAACACAATCAGAGGTAAAAACAGTAGACACGTCTCCCATCCAAACCCTCTGCAAAAGTCGAATGAGCTAGTAACAAAGTAGGCTCATGTGTCTAGCTATGACATGTTACCAGCTGTAGAGAGAAGTCTGTAGAGAGAAGTAATCTTATTAACTTTATGCTGGGCAAACAGCACGATGAGTGTGATGCTCCATATACTGAGTGAGAGCTTGACGCCGCCCTCGCCAGGGGTAGGTCTTCTTCTCCTGGAGAGGACGGAGTCACCTACAACATCGTTAGACTACTAAGGCGTGTGCCGGGCAATCCATTATTGGTATTGTACAATATGAGCTATGCTGAAAACCAGACAGCCTGACGCTTTCGTCCCATATATCACCAACTAGCTGCTCTGTGTCAAACCTTGAGAGGATGGTTCTGCAGATTCTTATATGAATCAGAGAACACATGTCCCCAATATAAATGAAGCCACCCATGGTAAAGGTGTACATAACTGGGGAGAAGGAGGTAACGGGTAAGGGAGGGGGGCAGGGAGGTAAGGGAGGTGGTGGGGGTAAGGGAGGTGAGGGGATAAGGAGGATAAGGCATCAGTATCAACAAACAAACAAAATCAATTAAGTATTTTTTCTCCTTAAGGTCAAGGATAATTAAGTAAATAGTTACTTATCCTTCAAATCTATCTATCTATCTATCTATCTATCTATCTATCTATCTATCTATCTCTCTCTCTCTCTCTCTCTCTCTCCTCCATACACCAGCTATTATAGACGTATTTAAAGTTGACCCTTGAGGTGCACCAGCTGTCTAAAGATGGTAATATACTTGTACCAGTGCATAGATCAAGTAACCATCTGTCTCCTTGTACCAGCTGCCTGACGTAGAGACTAATACCACCTGGACCACCTGCCTGAGACTAACCTGAATACCACTAACCAGCTGTGTTATAATAGAGTACCTAGATCATAATTATGTACCATCTGTCTAATTAATCCACCCCGTCACTGTACCATCTGTCTAATTAATCCACCATCTGTCTAATCCACCACGTTACTGTAACGTCTGTCTAGTTAATCCACCCCGTCACTGTAACATCTGTAATTAATCCACTCCGTCACTGTACCATCTGTCTAATTAATCCACCACGTCGCTGTACCATCTGTCTAATTAATCCACCACGTCACTGTACCATCTGTCTAATTAATCCACCCCGTCACTGTAACATCTGTCTAATTAATCCACCACGTCGCTGTACCATCTGTCTAATTAATCCACCACGTCACTGTACCATCTGTCTAATTAATCCACCACGTCGCTGTACCATCTGTCTAATTAATCCACCACGTCACTGTACCATCTGTCTAATTAATCCACTCCGTCACTGTAACATCTGTCTAATTAATCCACCACGTCGCTGTACCATCTGTCTAATTAATCCACCACGTCACTGTACCATCTGTCTAATTAATCCACTCCGTCACTGTAACATCTGTCTAATTAATCCACCACGTCACTGTACCATCTGTCTAATTAATCCACCACGTCACTGTACCATCTGTCTAATTAATCCACATGTGTCTTATGGTAATTAACCTATTTCTGCCACCTGTGACCACCTGTATGTCATTAACCACCTGTGACCACCTGTTCATCAACCACCTGTGACCACCTGTTCATTAACCACCTGTGACCACCTGTTCATTAACCACCTGTGACCACCTGTTCATTAACCACCTGTGCCCACCTGTATAAATCATTAACCACCTGTGACCACCTGTTCCAGCCAATGCCTATAAATCTGTTAACCACCTGTTCATTAACCACCTGTGATACCTGTTCATTAACCACCACCTGTGACCACCTGTTCATTAACCACCTGTGACCACCTGTTCATTAACCACCTGTGCCCACCTGTATAAATCATTAACCACCTGTGACCACCTGTTCATTAACCACCTGTGACCACCTGTTCATTAACCACCTGTGACCACCTGTATAAGGAATATATACCACTAAAAGGTGTACTAATTGAGTGTGTTCCCCCTACAGTATGGCAGTTGGCCCCGACGGTCTTACCGATTACCAGAGGAAGATGAATTCTCAGGAGAAGTGCAACAACTTCATGCGCCAGTTCCGTGATGACGAGTCGCGGGAACTTAAAAAACTCACCGCCAACCAGTTCATGGAGGTCTGGAGCCACTATGATGCTGATGGTGAGTGTGTGTGTGTGTGTGTTGTGGGAGTGTTTGATGGTGTGTGGATTGGTTGTGTGTGTGTGTGTGTGTGTGTTTTGTGGAGTGTTTGATTATGTGTATTTTGTTGTGTGTGTGTGTGTGTGTGTGTGTGTGTGTGTGTGTGTGTGTGTGTGTGTGTGTGTGTGTGTGTTTTGTGGAGTGTTTGATGTGTGTGTGTGTGTTAAGTTTCTTACGAGGGAAGATTGTTATTACCTGTGTATCTTAATTGTCCAGGTAAGGTGAGTGTGCTTACCGTACCCCTCCCCCCCCTTTCCTCCATTCCCTCCTCTTTTTCCCTTTTTCTTCGTCCTTTCTTGCTCTATTACTTTTTCTTCCTCCTGCTCTTTCTTCTTCTTCCTTCCTCCTCCTCCTCCCCTCCCTCCTCTTCCTTCTTCTTCCTCCGTCTCTTCCTCCTCTCTTCTTCCTTCTCTTCATCTCTCCTTTCTTCTTCCCTCTCCTCTTCCCTCTTCTTCTTCCTCCTCCTCCTCCTTTCTCTTCCTCTCTTCTTCTTCTTCCTTCTTTCTTCTTCTGTCTCTTCTTCCTCTCCTTCTTTCCTCTTTCTTCCTGACTTCTCTTCTGTTTCTAGCCTCATTTATCTTTATTTTATCTTGTATTTATTCTCTCTCTCTCTCTCTTCCCCAATAAGTCTGGCCACAGGTTATATCAGAATTAATTGTTTCTTATAATAAATCTCTTGGTCATTATTAGTAATTATCTTATTTATTTTATTTATTATTTATTTATTATGTATTTATTTATTACTTATTATTTCCATATTTTTATTTGCTTATTTGTCTGTTAAGGATATTATTATTTTCCTTGTTTTTTAATTTTTTTCTTATTACGTGTCATTAACTCTCCCAGTTATTCTTATTTTATATATTATTTATTATTATTGTTCATTTATTTGTTATTTATATATTTATTACATATTTATTGTCTATTTTAGTGTAATTATTTATTTTATGTATAATTTAACTTTTATTTTTCCGTGGATGTGGGGAAAGAAGCGGCCTAGATATTTATTAGTTAGCGGTGAATTTATCGTTCCTGCGTAATGGTGGTTATTTCTCATCCTCAGCGCTTACCCAACCTTGTTAATGTTAGCAGGGAGTAAGTAGCCGGTTGAACAAAGCTAAGATACCGAATAATGCAGTGGCAACACTTAGGAGATGAGCTTATGTGTGTGTGTGTGTGTATGTGTGTGTGTGTGTGTGTGTGTGTGTGTAAAAAGTCCTACCTTCATCCATCCAAACTTCTGTTGCTAGAGAGAGAGAGAGAGAGAGAGAGAGAGAGAGAGAGAGATGACGCTAATAATACCAATAACAGAGGCCAAGTTGTAGTTTGTGTTTTTGCGTTTGATTTACAACCCAACTATTAAATTATTTTCACTGTTGTTAAATCATTCAAAACTCTGGTGTATATACACTACCATACACCTCCCATAACACTACCATAACACTACCATACACCTAATACCATAACTCTATCATACACCTACCATAACTCTATCCCACACCTACCATAACACTACCATGCACCTACCATAACTCAACCATACACCTCCCATAACACTACCATACCTACCATTAACACTACCATACACCTCCCATAACTCTACCACACACCTACCATAACACTACCATAACCTACCATAACACCTACCATAACACTACCATACACCTCACCATAACACTACCATAACACTACCATACACCCACCATAACTCTACTGTACACATACCATACACCCACCATACACCCAACAATAACATACCCACCATAACTCTATCCCACACCCACCATAACCTCATCCCACACCTACCATAACACTACCATACACCCACCATAACTCTATCATACACCTACCATAACCCTCTATCCCACACCCACCATAACTCACCATGCACCTACCATAACTCAACCATACACCTCCCATAACACTACCATATACCCACCAATAACACTACCATACACCTCCCATAACCTCTACACACACCTACCATATACACTACCATACACCCAACACTATACACTACCATACACTACCAAACACCACCATACACCTCCCATAACACTACCATACACCTACCATAACTTACCATACACCTACCATAACACTACCATACACTCCTTAACTCTACCATACACCTACTATAATACACCATACACTTCCCAATCCCTACCACACACCTACCAACACACTACCATACACCTACCATAACACTACCATACACTACCATAACTCTACCACACCTCCCATAACCTCTACCATACACCTACCAATACACTACCACACACCTGCCATAACACTACCATACACCTCCCATAACTCTCACCATATATACCATAACTCTACCATACACCTACCATAACACTACCATACACCTACCATAACTCTCATCATACACCTACCATAGCACTACCATACACCCACCATAGCACTGCCACACCTACCATATCACCTACCATAACTACCATAACTCACCTATACACCACCATAACTCTACCATATACACCTACCAATACACTACCACATACACCTCACACCATAACACTACCAACTACCATAACTCTACCATAACTCCACCATAACACTACATACACCACACACTACCACACACCTGCCATAACACTACCATACACCTCCCATAACTCTACCATACAGACCATAACCTACCATACACCTACCATAGCACTACCACACCTACCATAAGGCCATCACCATACACCTACCATAACTCTACCATACACCACCATAACTCTACCATACACCACCATAACTCTACCATACACCACCAATACACTACCATACACCTACCATAACACTACCATACACCCCCATAACTCTACCATACACCTACCATAACACTACACACTGCCACACTACCATACACCCACCAACACTACCATATACCCACCATAACACTGCCACACACTCACCATAACTCTAATCACACCTACCATAGCACCATACACCTACCATAGCACTACCACACACCCACCATATCACTACCACACACTACCATAATCTCCACCATACACTCACAATACACTACCATACACCCACCATAACACCACCATACACCTACCAATAACCCCAAATTACACACCTACCATAACACACACACACCCACCATATCACACCACACACTACCATAACTCTCCCACACACCGCAACACCACTACCATACACCTACCATAACCTACCATACACCATAACACTACCATACACCTACCATAACTCCACCATACACCACCATACACCACCAATACACTCACCATACACCCAATCACTACCATACGCTACCATAACTCTACTATTGATTACCATAACACTACCATACACCCCTATATCACTCACCATACACTCATAACACTACCATACACTGCCATAACTCTCCCACACCTACCAATACACTACCCTGCACCCCAACACCATACACCTACCATAAGTGTGAGTGTGTGTGTGTGAAGAGTGTGCAGGTCGCCCTGGTTATGTGGAATGAAAGAAGGAATGAAACATGTGATAGAGAATGAAAGACGGGAATACAGTTAAGGAAGGTTGTTTTTGTATACCTGTGTTGTGTATGTACGTTATTTGTATACCTGTGTTGTGTATGTACGTTATTTGTATACCTGTGTTGTGTATGTACGTTATTTGTATACCTGTGTTGTGTATGTACGTTGTTTGTATACCTGTGTTGTGTATGTATTGTTATTTGTATACCTGTGTTGTGTATGTACGTTATTTGTATACCTGTATTGTCTGTGTATTGATTATTAAATGTTCAATTACTGTGTATATATATAAACAATTTGTATAGGTATATCCCAGTTGAGACCACACACACACACACACACACACACTAAGCTAACACGTCTCATTTGCTCCTTCAGGTAACGGGTACATTGAGGGCTCTGAGCTGGACGGCTTTCTGAAGGAGTTTGTTTCTTCTGTTAACGCTAATGATGCCGGGCCTGAGGTGAGTCTCTCTCTCTGTTTGATATTTACCTATAATTTAAGGTGTAAATACTCTTAATTATGTATTTCTCATAATTTTCACTAGACTTCCTCATTTTAATTTATAAATACTCATAATTTCCCGGAGTCGCATTTTTACTCATAAATAATCAGTTTTAATAAATTTTTGTAAATACTCATAAGTTTCCTTATATTTCTGTATAACTCATAAGTATGCCTAGTTTTAATAAATTTACCCTTTTAGCTCAAAATTACTCAAAATAATATAAACTCATTCCCGCTGTTAACTCACAAGTACCTTATAGTGTTTTTGTAACTCATAAATACTCACAGTTTTAATAAATATCCCTCTTTACTCATAAATAGTCATAATCTTGCCTATAATCCAATCTTTAACTCACAAATACTCATGACTATTACTCAATTCTCTCTTGTTAACAGATACTCATAATTTTCCTTTGTTTTCCTCTTGTTGACTCAAAATATTCACTCATTTCCTTCCTTTTCAATAAACCTTGACTCATAATTTTCCCTCATCCACGTGATAATACTCGATATTCCCCTCATATTTTCCCCCCAACTCGTAAAACTCTCAATAACCTCACAATTTCCCCTCACAACACCTCATATTTCCCCTCACAACTCCTCGTATTTCCCCCTCATACCTCCTCATATTCCCCCCTCATGCACACACTGATTTACCTAAGATTAAAGAGTCTTTAGTGAGGTCTGGTTAAAGAAAGACTGGATAAGACTTAAGAATTGGATTATTAGATGGTGTTAAGTCTTAGCAGGTTGTTTCTATGATTGAGTCAAGCTTTATGAGCGAGTCAATTTTAATATAATAGTGAGTCACACTTTATATGAGAGTGAGTCACACTTTATATGAGAGTGAGTCGCTTTTATGAAAATAAGTCCAGCTTTATGTGAGTGAGTCAAGCTTTATATGAGAATAAGGTTGTCCTCCTTGGCGACTTCAATGCCAGAGTTGGCAGAGATGCTGACATTTGGCAGGGAACCATAGGGAGAAATGGACTAGGCAAGAGTAATCCCAATGGCTTACTCCTCCTCAGCAGGTGTGCCGCACACAACCACACTATCACCAATACCTTGTTTGGGAGGCCACAAGTTCAAGGGTTCGTGGCAACTCCCACGATCCAAACACTGGCATCTCATTGACTACATCACTGTCAGAGAAAGAGATCGCCGAGATGTCCTCATCACCCATGCCATGCATGGCTCTGACCACTGTGACACTGATCATCGGCTCGTCAGAGCCAAGCTCTCACTTCACGTCGCCCCAAAGCGGCGAGGGCAACAAGCCTCCAGAAGAGGTTTTAACACTAGGCGTCTGTAAGATCCAGCGGAAGCACAGGATTTCAGAGAGCAGCTCGAACATGGGCTGATAAACAAACCGACAACAAACAACGTGAATCCCAGTGCCGAATGGGATATTCTCGACACTGTCATGACCCTCGGCCAGACCGAAAGAATACACCAGGACTGGTTTGATGAAAATGACCCGACAATCAATGCATTCGTCGATGATAAAGGTGCTGCTTTAGCTGATCAGAACTCTCCTCAGTCGCGGACCAAAGCTGATACCTTCGGCAAGAAGAAAGTGGCGACCCAATGGGAAACTCCGCAATCTAAAGAACGACTGTTTTGAAAATAAAGCATGTGGAACACAAAAATTTGCAGATCAGCACAAGATGTGCTAATTTTTCAATTCCACTAAAACATTTCATGGTCCAATCACTCGTGACGCAGCCCCCACTCTCCTCCGACGAGATCTTCCTAATTAAGGACGTTGAAGGCATCCTTCGGCGCTGGAAAGAGCACTACCATTTACTGCTCAACCGAAACACCGATGTGGATGTCCTGACTACCCAGCAGGTCCCTCAGCATCCAGAGCTGACCCACCTCAGCTGCCCTCCATCCCTGGATGAGGTAACTACTGCCATCAAACAGATGAAAAATAACAAAGCCTCAGGGCTTGATGGAATCCCAGCAGGAGGACCTCTGCCGTCTCCACTGTCTCATGTAGAATATATGGAAACAGGAGGAAATCCCCCAAGCTCTTAAAGACGCCTCCATCGTCAATATTTATAAGAACAAGGGAGACCGGTCAGACTGTGACAACTACGCGGATCTCGCTGCTGTCCGTAGCTGGCAAGATTATCGCCCGTGTCCTTCTTAACAGACTTCTTCCTGAGGCAGAAATCCCTCCCGAATCTCAATGTGGCTTTAGACCATCACATGGCACCACTGACATGATCTTTGCTGCCCGCCAGATACAGGAAAAGTGCAGAGAACAGCGTCATGACCTGTACATGGCTTTCATTGACCTAACCAAGGCCTTAGACTCAGTCAGCTGGGAAGCCCTCTGGTGGACCCTCAGCCGTTTTGGCTGCCCACCAAAACTCATCGCCATTGTGAGGCAACTCCACAATGGCATGAATGGCAGTGTCTTGCACAATGGCACCCAGTCTGAGTTCTTCCCCATCCAAACGGGGGTTAAAAAAAGAATGTACTGGCACCAACTCTCTTTTCCATTTTCTTGACCGCCTTCCTTACTCGTGCCAGTGCCAATTAGCCGGCAGGGTGGACATCGAGTAGCAGGTGAAGGATCATTTAAACATACGATGACTCCCTGACTTCCTTCAAACTTATTTCTCTTCCTTCATTTTTTACTTATTTCCCTGACTTCCTTCAAACTTATTTTCCTTCCTTCATTTTTACTTATTTCCCTGACTTCCTTCAAACTTATTTCCCTTCCTTCATTTTGACTTATTTTACCTCACCCTTCTATTTGGTTATCACCCTCCTTACTTCATTCATTAACCTGCTATGGTTCCAAGGTCTAATGGGCCCCAGTTCTAATGGGCCCCACACTTACCGAACCTACCCACACTACCCACACTTACCTAACCTACCCACACTACCCACACTTCCCTAACCTACCCACACTACCCACACCCCTAACCTACCCACACTCCCTAACCTACCCACACCCTACACTTCCCTAACCTACCCACACCCCCACACCCCTAACCTACCCACACTTACCCACACTACCCACACTCACCCATCTCTCAGCCGTCGTCGGAAAAAAACACCATTATATTATTGCCTATATCAAGAGAGTCAGCCTCACCAGTTGGGCACTATCTTCCCCCCACAGGGCGCCGGAACAGCACCTAGACGTCTGGTAAAGAAATCCCATACAACCCCTCGCATTTCTCACCTCTATTGCATTAATTAACTTTGGTCTCTCCTCACATTATCACATAGGGATTTCTATGTGACTTTGTTTGCATAATGAATGATTTAATGACTTGTGTTTTTTAGTTTTTTAATTGATGATTAATTATTTTGTGATTTTTTGAGGGTCATGTGTTGGTTAGACACGGTTTGTTTTAGCTTATGCTTGATCACCTTAATGCTGACCTGACCTGACCTGACCTAAACCTTTTATCTTATGCTTGATCACCTTAATGCTGACCTGACCTGACCTGACCTAACTTAACCTTTTATCTTATGCTTGATCACCTTAATGCTGACCTGACCTGACCTGACCCACTTTATCTTATGCTTGATCACCTTAATGCTGACCTGACCTGACCTGACCTAACTAACCTTTTATCTTAGCTTGATCACCTAATGCTGACCTGACCGACCTTTTATCTTATGCTTGATCACCTTAATGCTGACCTGACCTGGACCTGACCTTATATCTTATGCTTGATCACCTGTGACCTGACCTGACCTTTTATCTTATGTGATCACCTTAATGCTGACCTACCTACCGAACTTAACCTTTTTATCTTATGCCAATCACCTTAATGCTGACCTGACCTGACCTGACCTAACTTAACCTTTATCTTATGCTTGATCACCTTAATGCTGACCTGACCTGACCTAACTTAACCTTTTATCTTATGCTTGATCACCTTAATGCTGACCTGACCTGACCTGACCTTACCTTACCTTTTATCTTATGCTGATCACCTTAATGCTCACCTGACCTGACCTTTTATCTTATGCTTGATCACCTTAATGCTGACTGACCTGACCTGACCTAACCTAACCTACCTGACCTAATATAACCTACTATTAAGGTGTTCAATAATCAGATGACAAAAATTTCTCCTGTCTAATCTTCATGTAATCTAACCATTTTTTTTCCTTAGGCTTTTCATTAATAAATTCTGAGATGATTTACATAAATATTTTGATATTGGAATTGGAATGAATCAGGTTGACTAGAGTTTGAGAATTAGTGAGAGAATTTGCATGGCGTATTGGGAATTTTCTTACGAGTTTGTGATGGTAGGGTAATGCTGACCCGTTCCTGCAAAAATAATGATTTATATGAGATAAATTTACAATGATTTTTGTAATGTTTGTTTTAATTATATTTACATTCCCCTTACGTACTCTGGCCCCCCTCCTCCCTCCCCGCTGCTATATAGAGTGGTATATAGGATGTGAATAGTGGAGTGAGGAGGAGGTCGTGTATCAAAACTAAGTGAGCAGTCTAATGGGTCTTAATGGGTATAGGGACTAATGGGCAGTCCTAGTGGGTATGGGGACTAATGGGCCCCAGTCCTAGTGGGTATGGGGACTAATGGGCCCCAGTCCTAGTGGGTATGGGGACTAATGGGCCCCAGTCCTTGTGGGTATGGGGACTAATGGGCCCCAGTCTTTGTGGGTATGGGGACTAATGGGCCCCAGT
>NW_024755060.1:227383-299883 GCF_018991925.1 Homarus americanus | reverse complement strand
TGGGGCAGGAGGGGGCATGAGTGTGTTGAAGGGAGCCCTGAAGTGAGTGTGTAAAGTAGTGAGCCCCTGGAAGTGAGTGATGAGTGTGTTAAAGGAGCCCTGGAAGTGAGTGTGTGTGTTAAAGTGAGCCCTGGAAAGTGAGGTGTTAAAGGAGCCCTGAAGTGAGTGTGTGAGTGTGTTAAAGGAGCCCTGGAAGTGAGTGTGTGTGTTAAAGGAGCCCTGGAAGTGAGTGTGTTAAAGGAGCCCTGGAAGTGAGTGTATGAGTGTGTTAAAGGAGCCCTGGAAGTGAGTGTGTGTGTTAAAGGGGCCCTGGAAGTGAGTGTGTGAGTGTGTTAAAGGAGCCCTGGAAGTGAGTGTGTGAGTGTGTTTGTTTACATTTTGATTTACAAGAACGTGTAAATTCACCTTTGTAAATTTACTTACTTTAATGGATAGATAGTCCCATTGTTACCTATATGTGTCTAATCTCTAGTTTCTATTCCAGTGGTACTTTTATCCAAACAAAGTATCCTACATTGGTACCTATCCATTCTACCTAATCCTCCATTGGTTTTATTTCACCAATCCATATCCTCCAATCTTACTTGTATCCAATCTCCCCTTCTCATATCCAATGGTACCTACAGTATATTCAGTGTTTCCATATTATCCTAGTGGTACCTGTATTCAATTTTTACATCCAATGGTACCTGTTTGCAGTCTATATCCACACTGGTGCCTGTATCCCCTCACATGTCCACCAATGGTAACCTGTAACCTTTGTCTTATACTTCAAAGGTAATCTATTACAGAAACTGAAGAATTTGGCCACGTTTCGACGCTGCTGTAACGACGAAACTACAAGAACTACAGTACTGAAATTCTGCCCTGCCCCTCTTGTACCCCCCCCCCTCCCCCCTCCACCGCCCCTCGTGAAGTTTCAAAGTTTCCCAAGATTTTTCATTTCGAATTCTGAACTATCTCTTGGTGTTCAAACTTTTCATTCTCTCTCTCTCTTTCTCTCTCTCTTTTTCTGTCTCACTAAAGGTTCAGTTTTAAAGTTTCTCAGTACTAAAGGTTCAGTTTTAAAAGTTTCTCAGTTTCAGTAAATATAAGTCTCGTACTGTTTCATCTTCCTCCAGCTTACCTCACCATGGTAGAGCGGTGTAGAACTTCTCTCAACACACATACAAAGGACAACCAAAGCTTTAATAAACACATAACGTAACACAGACCTCCATTAGTTATCACCACAAGGGGAGTAAAACCTGTAGGGTCGTCAAGCTTAATTTTCACCCCGTCAAGCTTAAAGTTTTGAGGACTACTTAAAAAATATCGTCCGCCACGTTATGAACTGAATCGGTAAACTAGTGAGTGTTTATATTATGTATTTCACGGGTTCATTACCGCTGAAAGTAGATTATTACATGTACTTAGAGGGACATGTGAGTATCTTATTTTGTTGGCTTGTCTGTCAGAATTGTCAAGATAAATACTTAGGTTTTGTGCAGTGTGGTAACCCTGTGTTTGTTTACATTCAACAGAAGGAAACTCGCAATAGTAAACATATTATGGAATCCAATTAAGACAATATTAAAACAAATATATCAATGATAATGATTTGTGGAATTATATGATGAGCCCCTGTAAACGCACTAGTGAAGGGGACTACATTTTCTTAATTTATTCATTCATTATACATTTACAATAATCTATTTATTGTGGTGGTTTGTGGTTATTCATGATTTGGCAGTAGTGAAGATCTGACTATAATAATGAGGTTAAATTTTACGTTTTTTTTTGTGAAGACTTACTGTACAGGGTGTTTGAAGTCCCTGTGCACCTGCCGTTAATTAACAATTCCTGTAAAGATACTGTATTTACCTTGTTCTAATCTAACCTAACCATTGTGGATTGGGGGCCTCTATATATTGGGGCTTTTATGAATTGGAACCTCAATGGATCAAGGGCTTTATGGATTAGGGGCTTTATAGATTGGAACCTCAATGGATCAAGGGCTTTATGGATTAGGGGCTTTATAGATTGGAACCTTAATGATTGGAACCCACGGGATTGGAAACCTTAATGATTGAAATTTACTGACCTGCAGCCTCTGGTAAACACAAACACGGAAGGTCCTAAACTGTTGCCTAACATAATGGTCGACTCAGGAGCCATAACTGTCCGGTCATCATAGGTGGTTATCATGTCGTTATCCCAAGGTAATACAGATTCTAAGATACAGTGTGTGTGTATTTATCTCTCGTGTGTCTTGGCTCAGAGATGTGGTTTTTTTTTTTCGTTAGGTATTGAGAAAATGGCTCGTCTGAAGGTTAACACAGCCGAACTTACTTTACCTTACCTTACCTTACCTTACCTTACCTTACCTTACCTTACCTTACCTTACCTTACCTTACCTTACCTTACCTTACCTTACCTTACCTTACCTTACCTTACCTTACCTTACCTTATCTTACCTTCTAACCGGTGTATTTAGAACGATGTGAACGAGAGATAGTTACCAGACGAACACACAATGCTGTAAGTGGTCCTGCTCGTGGTATTTTCTAACATAGGTCATCTTCGGGACATGTTAGTAAAGTAATGTTGCCCTATGTACCTCGCTCGTCTCCAACATAATGTTTCAATGGACACATTTTGGTGACTGTGTTGTGATGATTGATGGAGTGTAGTGTATACTTTTAGGTGCGTATTACTTTGGTGCCTTGATCGGGTTATTTTACACACACACACACACACACACACACACACACACACATTACTATATATACCCATCTTATTTTCACTATTTACCTTAAGCAATCCGTACACCATTCCTGCACGTAGTTTCCTCACGCTGCACCTCTCTAAAAGTCATTACAGAATAAATAATATACATACAGGTAGAAAGACTCGTAACCATTAAACAAATTACTGTCATTAATCTTGAATAACATTAGCATAATTACTGTCACTATCTGGTTGTATTGAGGCTATAACCCCCTTGAGTACGAGATGACTTTATCCTCAGAGTACGATGACTTAACCCCTTGAGTACGATGACTTAACCCCTTGAGTACGATGACTTAACCCCTTGAGTACGATGAATTCCGCCCTTGCTATGATAATCAACCCTCGAGTACGATGACTTTAACTCCTGATTATGATGAGATTCAACTCCCTTGAGTACGATGACTTAACCCCTTGAGTACGATGACTTAACCCCTTGAGTACGATGACTTAACCCCTTGAGTACGATGACTTAACCCTTTGAGTACGATGACTTAACCCCCTGAGTACAATGACTTAACCCTTTGAGTAAAATTACTTTTTATCCCTTGAGTATGATTAAATTAAGTAATCGTACTCAAGGGATTAAGTCATCATACTGACAGGATTGTCATCATACTCAAAGGGGTTAAGTCATCGTACTTAAAGGGTTGTCATCATACTCAAAGGGGTTAAGTCATCGTACTTAAAGGGTTTTCATCATATTCAAAGGGTTGTCGTCATACTCAAAGGGGTTAAGTCATTGTACTCGGGGGGTTAAGTCATCATACTCAAGGGGTTAAGTCATCATACTGTTATTAAAAGCTTCAGAACTCAGACTGTAACATAACTTCAGGTAGACATAACTCTGAAGCATAAATTTTTACTTTAGGTTTGTACGTTAAAAATAACTTGAGTTAATTGGGATTAAATAAATGTGTGTTTAACGATAATTAAGATAACTAAAGATTAATTAGATTTTGTAAAGTAATTTGAGTATGATTATTATATTATGCGTTTGGAGTTTGCTTCTGTTTAAAGATAATTGATAAGTTTTGAAGGTAAGTTTTTCGTTGGTAAATGTAATTGTTATTAAAAGTTAATATCCAGGTATTATTTTTTTTCTCTGTCATCTCACTAACTCCTCCTTCTTGTCCCTTACCTATTACCAATTTCCTCTACCACAAAGTTTGCACAGGGGAACATACTGTCCAATTAGCCCAATTACATCCTCCAATTTATCCTTTTCAGATCTGGAAACAATATGACGCTGACCATAATGGTTTTATTGACAGTAATGAACTGAAGGTAAGGTTCCTCCCTGGCACAGATTGGGAAGGAGAACTAAACTTGTGTTTTGTTTCACTAATTTCTGTGTCTCCCGTCAATGTGTTCCTCTCGTCTCGTTCTTACAGATATGGAAAGCTTACGACAAAGACAACAGTGGTTACATAGAGGCTGACGAGCTCAAGGTATAGTGATAGATACACGGGTCACACCTCCTCTAGCGCAGTCTATAGTTTACCTGTTTCTCTCTCCTATACTGTGTACTCTTGGGCGCTGGTAGTTGTTGAGTCTTTTTCCTTTACACTATTACACCAACGAGTACGACCCCACCACTATCACAACCACCACTATCACCACTAACACCACCACTACTACTATCATCACCACTGCTATCACCACCACTACTACTATCACCACTACTACTACTACTATCACCACCACTGCTACTATATCATCACTGCTATCACCACCACTACTACTATCCCACTATACTACTACTATCACACTGCTATCACCACCACTACTACTATCACCACCACTGTATCACACCACTACCATCACCACTGCTATCACCACCACTACCCCACCACCATCACCACTACTACTATCACCACCACTATCACCACCCACTATCACTACCACTACTATCTACCACCACCACCTATCACCACCACCTATCACCACCACCACCACTATCACCCTACTATCACCACCACTACTATCACCACTACTACTATCATATACTACTATCATCACCACTGCTATCACCACCACCACCACTATCACCATCACTACTATCCACCACCACCACTACTATCATCACCACTACTATCACCACCACCACACTATCCTCCATCCCACCACTATCACCACACCACTATCCTCCATCACCACTATCACCACTACTATCACCACCACCACTATCACCACTTTTCCCCGTGATTTTGAGACCTCGGTAATCTTGCTCCCGTTTGGGGTTCAACGTCTGCAAATTGCCGTCAGGGGCGAACCTGTGTAGGGAGATGGCGCCTGGTTATCTTGGCTCACCAGGAAGTTATCGCCCTTTGTTATCTTTTATTGTTTTCAGTGCACCATGACCAAACATTTATTCTTTATGGCCTAGTTTTCCCTTTTTATTGCGTTTTAAAGCAAATTCAGGATTATTATATTATCTAATTTTATCATTTTTATCACGTCTTCTTGCTAATTCAAGTTATTTATTGCCCATGTCTTTATCCATCTTTTATCGCGTCCTCCATGCAGATTCAAGTTCTTAATCCAGTTCTAATATTTTATATGCCTTGCACGTGACCGAGGTAATGTGTGGTCGGTACTACTAAGACTACCACAGACACAATTCCCTGCACTGTATTTTTTTACTGACTAATTTTTGATATTGTAATCCTTCTGGGCGGCTGATGCATTACACACTCTTCTAACAGTGATGGACAGTACAGTCATTCAGACCCTCGGAATGAACATGATTGATGAAGACTTGTACTTCTCTTAGTATGGTGGCGATTTCTCAAGGATGACTAATGATATTGAGTCGTTGCTTATAGACCCCCACCTGATCATTAGGTTTGGCTCCAATTGTGACTGTGGGTATATTGAGACGGGCCCATTTGATTAGTCACTGTTTTCATTTATACGTGACAACACTCTTTGGAATGATGAAGGTATACAGTAGATCCAGGTCACTCAGAGTAACAGTTTGTCACACGGGTCTTGAGTTCTGGTAACCTCTAATTTAAGCTAATCATTAGGCACGGGGGCAGACCTATTGACCTTTATTTATGGCTCCCTCAACTAATTTTTAGGTTTGGTTAGAGTCTATTAGGACTGGGGTCTATTTGACACGTAATCGATTGTTAGGATACTGTGAACTGTTACTGTAGGATTCTAGGATTTGGGGCGTGTCATCGTATACTTCCTCCTATCTTTACAGTATATATAACTGGACACCAAACTTGTCAGACGTATTTAACCGGTATTCGTATAATTAAAATATCAGTTATATAATTCTTAGACAGTGAATTATAGTTATTTTATTTACCCTTGGAGACATTCACTGATAAACAAATAGTCATATAGATTAGATCAAATAATATATCTTTATTTTTTTCTGCAAGAGATTATGAACACAATTTATGCGGCCTTTAATTTATAAATATAGTTCTTCAAGTCTCGTCCGAAATATGAAAAAGGATTTTCTTCGTTTAAAACTTTATAAATTACAGCAAAAATCTTAACTACTGTAGATACAAACGCCATCAATATATTACAACTGTGGAAAATAATGACGATGGTGAAGCGATTTAAATTTGATTGTTAGTTTATATTTTCAAGTTGATAACACTAGCAATTTGCAGGCACGAGACACCAGAAACAGCCAGCACCATCCACCCACCACACCCACCGCACCCACCCACCGCACCCACCACACCACCCACCACACCCACCCACCACATCCATAGCTACTATAACACTGCTTTTTAAAAGGATTGGGGCGATATAATATTTCTGGCTAAAAACAACCATTAATAATTATAAATTAGCGTGAATGATTGAAAAATAAAATAATTTGATGCATAAATACGAATAACTTAAGATATAATTTGATGTATAAAGGATTATATATAAAAATTAAGGATAATATAAACAATAAATTAACATGAATGAATATTAATGAAAAAAAATTAAATAACACGTATAAATTAATAATGTAATCGGGAAAAATAAACTGAAAAATGGATAAAATAATCGGTCCGTTTCTGAGTGTTTTTAGATATTTCTGATAAGTCAACACTATGATGAAAAGGATTCAATCATTAATTAACTTTTTAATATTCTTTTAAGGCTTAACAAATTAACATAACATCGACGCGAATTGTTTTAAAAAATAGTTTACAGGTATTTATATTATTTATACCCTATAAATTGTTCATTTTTGTCATCACCAATATATTATAATATGCCAACACCTCACCACCACTAACTGTTGCCAGCACAACACCCCAGGTAGCAGACACTGTAGACTGCTTTACATGTCAGTAGAGTTTGTATTTTAGTTGGTAACATTTGCTCGTAGAGTATGTGAAGGTGTCGTTTATGATGATACTGTCAGTAGTATTCAATGATGCCTTAATTGGTAACATTGCTTTAGAGTGTGCAGGTGTCGTAATTGGTAACACTGTCATTAATGATCAGTGATGCCTTAGGTGGTAACATTGCTAGTAGAGAGTAAGGATGCCTTATATGGTAACACTGCCTGTAGTGGTCAATGATACCGTAGGTGGTAATATTGCTAGTAGAGAGTAAAGGTGCCTTATGTGGTAACACTGTCAGTAGAATACAACCGGCAAACTTTTGGATAACGTTACCTTAAATGGCAACACTGCTATAGTTGAGACTCAGCATCTGGTAATACTGTCAGTAGCAGGTGAAACTCACATAGATGGTAACATTATTTAACTGAATTTCAAATGGCCGTGTAATGGAAGATGGAGGTGCCATAGTTGGTAACACTGCTGGTTAAGTATATGGTGTGTGTGTTGGTACCACTGACATAGAGCAGGGAGAAGCGTCAGCCTCTGTAATAGTGTGAGTCAGAGAGTTTGTGACGTCATACAGCGGCTGGTGTGAGAGTTACCCTCCCCAGCCTCTATAACTGCGAGAATGTAAACAAACTAGCCCTTGTGTTTGGGGGGTCTGTAGAAATACTAGTGTTTATGTTTGTCTGTGCACACTAGCGGCTGGGTGAGAGTTATCCTTCACAATAACTACGGAAATATCAACAAAGTTTCCTCCTTGGGAACATATAGGCTGTAATGGCGGCTGTGTTTCCTACCTTTGACCCAAGCTGCGGTTCTCCCTGTAGTGTATGTAGTACAGTAGCAGGTGGAAAGACTGAAGCAGTTTAGTACATTATAGATGTGTAATAATTAATAGATCAGTAGACTTTGTTTGGTAAGTAGCTGATTAACTTGTAACCATTGTTGATGTTTAGTGATAATGATTAACGTGTAATATTTTATAAGGATTTTAAGTATATATATTGCATGCGTTTCAGAGGGCTAATGTGTACTAATAACACGTTGAACACAGTATGACTTGTTGAGATTACGACATTTTCACTTTCCTAACTTCTTTAACCTAATCAAACCTAACTATACTAGGAATCATGTAGTTACGGTAGAGATTCAAATAAGCCTCAGTACTAATAGGCCTCGACCTGGTCAAGCAATTAGAATTATAGTAATTGGTGGTTGCTCGGACGGGAGGGCAGTTATGTTGCCACGTTCACTCAAAGCTTTCATAGTTGTACAGTACATGGCGTCTTGATCTGCCCAGTGTTTTTTCCAGTTGTCTCTCAGGGAAGTCAGGTCACTTAATTAACGTAACTGTATTAATCTGGTCGTGTGGTTGTTGGACTCATTTACCAATACGAAAATATGAGAAATAACAAATCGTTTGAAACAGGAAACTTGACAGCTATCCAAGAGTTCAGTCGATGTAACGATCCTATTAATATGCCTAAAAGTAAAATGTTAATTGCCGTTAGAATCAGTCAATTTTCCCCTTTAGCTTGTGTCAGTGATTAGTTTCTCGTGTATAAACGACAGCAGACATGGCAGCACAGTTATAAACGACAGCAGACATGGCAGCACAGTTATAAACGACAGCAGACATGGCAGCACAGTTATAAACGACAGCAGACATGGCAGCACAGTTATAAACGACAGCAGACATGGCAGCACAGTTATAAACGACAGCAGACGCAGCACAGTTATAAACGACAGCAGACATGGCAGCACAGTTATAAACGACAGCAGACATGGCAGCACAGTTATAAACGACAGCAGACGCAGCACAGTTATAAACGACAGCAGACATGGCAGCACAGTTATAAACGACAGCAGACATGGCAGCACAGTTATAAACGACAGCAGACATGGCAGCACAGTTATAAACGACAGCAGACATGGCAGTTCAGTTCCATTAATTTACCTGATAACTTATTTCCAGTCACCGGAAGATCAACAAACTGGTGAATTATCCGGTATAGCGATGTTCATTAATTGGCTCATCCAAAGAGTTGTTGGATGATCCCATGTTAATCGAGTGGAAGTTGTGAAATAGTGTGTCATCCGAACGGCTCAGTGATGCGTATTGAGGGGGCGGGTGGTGATACTGCTCTAACACACTGCTCTAACACTACTGTACATACTGCTCTAACACTGCTCTAACACACACTGCTCTAACACACACTGCTCTAACACACACTGCTCTAACACACTGCTCCTAACACACACTGCTCTAACACACTGCTCTAACACACACCACACACTGTCTAACACACACTGCTCCTAACACACACTGCTCTAACACACACCTGCTCTAACACACACACTGCTCTAACACACATATCCCTAACACACACTGCTCTAACACACTGCTCTAACACACACTGTACCCACACACTGCTCTAACACACTGCCCTAACACACACACTGCTCTAACACACACTGCTCTAACACACACTGTCTAACTACCACACTGCTCTAACACCTGCTCCTAACACACACTGCTCTCCTAACACACACTGCTCCTAACACACTGCTCTAACACACTGCTCTAACACACACACTGTCTAACACACACTGTCTAACACACACTGCTCTCTCCTGCCCTAACACACACTGCTCTAACACACACTGCCCCTAACACACACTGCCCTAACACACACTGTCTAACACTGCTCACTTGCTCTAACACCTTCTAACACACACTGCTCTAACACACTGTCTAACACACTGCCCTAACACACACTGCTCTAACACTGCCCTAACACTGCTCTAACACACACTGCTCTAACACACACTGCCCTAACACACACTGCTCTAACACTCTAACACACACTGCTCTAACACACACTGCTCTAACACACACTGCTCTAACACCCTGTTCTAACACCCTGTTCTAACATAATGCTCTAACAAACAGAGTATTAGAAGTGTAAGTAATAAGAGTGTGGAGGTCATATTGCAATTATATCTTGCTGTAGTCAGGCCGCACCTCGATTATGCTGTTCAGTTCAAGGTTGTATTGGTGAATAGTCAATTGGGTACTAGTATTACTAGGCCCCAAACTAATTAAACATTGGGGCCTAGTCTAAATGGGCCCCAGTTTTTGCTATTATTTTTTGTTTTCTATTTTTTGCGATAAATATTTTTTCTTTCTATTTTTGCGATACGTTTTATTAATGAATGAAACACTAGCGCCATCTACCTAACCTGTATTTGTGTATGTGAGTAATTCCCTTTTTTTATTTTTCTGATTAAATGTTTTTTTATTGTTATTTGCTGTATGTTAACCGCAACTTTGTATACATATTCACTGATTATTTTAAACCGTAACCTTCCACATATTTTCAGTTAATATTTCAAGCATAGTACAGTGCATATTTTCGATGTATTTTTCAACTAATTTTCCTGCATAAATTCAACGAGCCTTTGGGGATGAAAAGTCTGTGTTCTTTGAGGTAACTTGTACATGGCCGCATTAGGGAACTCGAAATCATTATTTCCTTAAGAGTTGTATATATTTTTCCTGAATCAGCTCCAGGATATAACTGAAACTCGTCTTGGAGAGAAAATAGACATTCTTTTTTGGGGGAAGACTTGGCCGAGAGACCCCGGGATATGTTTTAAGGATGTTGTGTGATGCTCCTTTGTTTCCACCTGAATATAAATGACAGGAATTTCTTCAATCCGTTTATGAGATTCAGAACGCGAGTAAAGGTCTATAAATATGTAAACACGAATATAGGCGATTGGAATATCTAAACGTATAATGAAGTTAACATGAATATAGACGACTGAAATATCTAAACGTATAATGAAGTTAACATGAATATAGATGACTGGAATATCTAAACGTACAATGAAGTTAACATGAATATAGATGACTGGAATATCTAAACGTATAATGAAGTTAACATGAATATAGATGACTGAAATATCTAAACGTATAATGAAGTTAACATGAATATAGATGACTGGAATATGTAAACTTATAATGAAGTTAACATGAATATAGACTGAAATATCTAAACGTATAATGAAGTTAACATGAATATAGATGACTGAAATATCTAAACGTATAATGAAGTTAACATGAATATAGATGACTGAAATATCTAAACGTATAATGAAGTTAACATGAATATAGATGACTGGAATCACTCAACTTTCATAAAGGGATATTTCTAAAGCATTTATATTTATGCACGTATTGTAAAATGTTTGCTTGGTATTAATAATTTCCTGAGAATTTAGCATGGATGAATCGCTTATTTATTACCACAGTATAAGAGCTGTAGGTAGTGCCTCATGTACACCACCAAATATACCACGTAATTATTTTTTTAATTAATTGTTAAAATGTACATGTGTTTGTCATGTTACTGAAGTGGTTTATTTAACTGTAGGCTATACTAGAATAGTTGTTATATAAAGTAACAAATTTATTTCTTCGTCAGTCAGTTAGTCAAGTAGAGTCAGGTTAATGCATCACACTCAATAAAATCCGAGAATTGGATCAAGTTATATGTTTTAAGATTGAGAAATTCATCTACAGAATCCCCTTTTGTTAATCCTTCTGCTAAATCCGACTCTATGGTTGATTTTTTCTTATTAAATGATTAAAAAATTTCCCCATTCGTTCACTACCGTTAATCCAATCACGTCAAAGAAGAATTTATTTTTGAAATTTGAAAATAATCCCCATTAATTCCCTTCGTTAATCCTTTCAATAAATCCTGGAATTCGATTTATGTATTAAATAAAAAACAATAACTATGGAGTCTACAAATAAACCCTGTAAATCCAGAATGTTTCACTAATTAGCATAGATGAATCTCCACCGTTAATCCTGCCATTAATCCCATAACCTGTATATTAAATCTCCGTTAATCTCCAGAATTTCCTACGGGACTTACTGAAGGAAGCCAAGAAGGATCAGGACGTCTCCGAGGACAAACTTATTGAGTATACTGACACCATGGTGAGTCTCTCTCTCTCTCTCTCTCTCTCTCTCTCTCTCTCTCTCTCTAATATATTACATTATGGTGTTGTTTTAGTATTAATAAGACAATATAGGTGTGGAGCTATACACAGTTTAACACTGTTTGCTATATTATGTCAAGTTTACTAGCCATATTAGTATTTTGGGAGGATTATATTTTCAGCTATATTGGAATTTTCACCAAACTCTTTATCTTATTAACTATAATTATTTTCTTTTCCTCTTTTTTACATTTTTACTCATAAATTATAAAGATTATATAGCCTATAATATAACCAATCTTTTTATCCAATTACATTTCATATATATATACAGTAAACATTTTCACACACACACACACACACACACACACACACACACACACACATATATCTCATACGTAATGTATATCTTCTGCAATATATTCAACAACATTAACATTGCAGCTTCAAGTCTTCGATCAAAACAAGGATGGAAAACTGCAGCTCTCAGAAATGGCTAAGTAAGTGTCCTCCTTCGACCTGACTTACTTCAAAAGGAAGTTTATGATAAGGAAGCCAAAATCTGACTTAGGTTGTGTACACTCGTAAGGTGGTTGGTTGACTGTCTGGATTGGCTGACTGGCTAACTGGTCCCCACTCCTAAACTTATATTCCCTAGAAAGACGAAGAGTGCGGGGAGATATGATAGGGTATTTAAGTGGGTGAAAGGAATCAATAAAGGGGATATAGATAAAGTTTAGGTTTAGAAGGGAGATAGGAAGGAACTAGTTCACAAATAGGGTGGTGGACAGGTGGAACAAGCTTAGCAACTTTGTAGTAAGTGCTGGAACGCTGGAAAGATTTCAAGGAGGCTAGATAGATTCATGGGTGATAGAGAGTGGTAGTAACTCTCGACAGGAGCTGCCCATGCACAGGCCAACCAACCTGTGCAGACTCCATATTTCTTATGTTCTTATGTACTCTCACCCCCTCTCAGTCACCTGTTACTCCTCACCCCCCTCAGTCACCTGTTACTCCTCACCCCTCTCAGTCACCTGTTACTCTCCACCCCCCCCCTCACTCACCTGTTACTCCTCACCCCCCTCAGTCACCTGTTACTCCTCACCCCCCTCCTCACTCACCTGTTACTCCTCACCCCCCCTCAGTCACCTGTACTCCTCACCCCTCACTCACCTGTTACTCCTCACCCCCTCAGTCACCTGTTACTCCTCACCCCTCTCACTCACCTGTCTCCTCACCCCCCCCCTCAGTCACCTGTTACTCCTCCACCCCTCTCCTCACCTGTTACTCCTCCACCCCCCCCTCAGTCACCTGTTACTCCTCACCCCTCTCACTCACCTGTTACTCCTCACCCCCTCACTCACCTGTTACTCCTCCACCCCCCCCTCAGTCACCTGTTACTCCTCACCCCCCTCTCCTCACCTGTTACTCCTCACCCCCTCTCACTCACCTGTTACTCCTCACCCCCTCAGTCACCTGTTACTCCTCACCCCCTCTCACTCACCTGTTACTCACTAATGCCCGACTTACTTCCAGATTGTTGCCAGTCAAAGAGAATTTCCTGTGCCGTTCGGTGTTCAAGGTGAGCCAGGTAATACAAAAACATTTTTATCTCGTTGGCAACAGTGTCACGCCTGGTGGTCCGTGGTAGACGTTTGTTGGTACTACTGTGTTCTCCTCCTACGAGCTCCTGTAGCATGGCCCATTGAGAATGTGGAATGCCCCGATCATTACTACACACTGGATTCTGATTGGGTGAAATGCCGATGGATTCTGATTGGGTGAAATCAGATGGTTTTTGATTGGGTGAAATGCCGATGGATTCTGATTGGGTGAAATCAGACGGGTTTTGATTGGGTGAAATGCCGATGGAAGGGGTACTTTTGTCTTTTCTTTCTTTTGGGGGGCGGAAGAATGCGAATGTGGGGACCAAGTCGTTGAAAGGAACCTTATTCCGTTGGGTGAAATATCAACAGAATTTGTATATTTTGGGCCGTATAATGATGGTAGCCGGAGGGAATATGTCGTATTTACTTTTGTCTAGTGATGAAAAATGTATAATATATCTGACTTTTTTGTGTGTGTTATTAGTTTGGATTTTTAATTGATAGCGTGAAGTGTCGTCAGAAGCTGTGGGTATTTACAACAGTAGAGAAAGTTTCAAGCTTATTTGTGTCCACCAATTGGAATCTTTCTGAAACTTTTGGAGTATAAGTTTTTTATTCCAATATACAAGGTGTAATATAAATAAGAGGAAATAATTATACAGTTTGTTCTCAGTAATGTTTTGGTGAAGCAAGTGAGAGGTTACACAGTGTTCTCGGGGCTACATTAGAGAATACGTCCACTAGTTTACTTCAGTGTTGGTATGTGTTGCTCTACTCTCATCAGACGTGGTAGGTGCTAACTCCTCCATACAGTCCTCAGTTCTGATATGTACTGCACCCTAGCAGCGTTCGTATCTCTACAGACGTAAGAATTACCAGTTAACTTTAGCTTCAATACACATAACATATTTCCAACGAGTTCCTGCCCTTCTCTAGTAGTGTTATTTTCCCGTTACGTTAAGCCATAATTACCCTAGTGAAATAAAACGTAGCATAATTTACACTTACGGTTCTTAATTCAACATGACAGCCATCAGATGCAACATGGGAAATACTGGTGATTATGAGACACTCTTGACATAGGATCAGGTAGTCTAATAAACGTTGGATTATAATGCAAAACTGATGATGAATACTTTAGTAATAATTAGGGTTTGTAAACAGGTCTACTGGTCGACATCTCTCCCTCTGTTGTTGGTGAAGACATCTGTTTTATCCTTGTGGCTTTGGGGGATATACTGTAGAGATCAGTATGTGTCTGTCTGTCTGGGTATAAATGATGTGTGTGTGTGTGTGTGTGTGTGTGTGTGTGTGTGTGTGTGTGTGTGTGTGTGTGTGTGTGTGTGTGTGTGTGTTGTTACTTCATCCTATTCGTCTTTCTGCTTTGTCTTCCTCTTCGTCACATTTTCATTTTTTTACAGTATTGACCTTTTGTAATTACCTCGTGTGTCAGGGAGCCTTAACATCTTAACTGGTACTAAGGTAGTTTAATGGTTTTGTGTTTTTCTGGCAAGACTTGTAAATTTTGGCTTGGCTATTTTCTTTTGTTTTTCTGGCCAGACTTGTAAATTTTGGCTATTTTATTGTGTTTTTCTAGCCAGACTTGTAAATTTTGGCTATTTTCTTGCGTTTTTCTAGCCAGACTTGTAAATTTTGGCTATTTTATTGTGTTTTTCTAGCCAGACTTGTAAATTTTGTCTATTTTCTCGAGTCTAATGGATTTGTTTTGCTAGTCAGAACTTAACTATTTCCGTGTGTGGTGCATTGAATACCTTTCAATTATGTCTTCAAATAACATGACCATTTTCTTTCTAATATATCATATAATATATTACTATAGTATCATATATTGTGGTTTTTAGTCTTTGTCTCAACATTTAATGATTTATATGTGTCAAGTAAATAATTTTATAGTGTAATATTAGAATTAATCTGAAGTCATTGTTTGTATTTTATATTATTTATCTATTAAATTAGTATATTGATTTTTCAACACTATAGGTGTAAGGTTTTTGCTGTTGTAGAAAAGCTTAGTAGAATTCAAGCTTTTAAGTGGTGGATTCACCCCCGACTCATTAAGCTAGATTCTTTGCTGATGTTTACCATAATAACAACGATATAAACAAACTATTTTTAATATTATTACTTTTTAAACTATATTCACGTAGAAATGTTCTTATGAGAGTTTGTGATAGATGTATTTATAATTACGACCCCTCCCCCCATCTCCCTCCCATATCCCTTAAAAATGTCTGAATCTTCCACCGTGTTTATCATGACTAGTGCTGGTACAGTATACAGCTTGTGCAGTACAGTATAGGCGGCATGACTATTGCTACTGCTCAATCCACATTCCCTGCTTCTGCTTTCGTTTCCCAGAACAGCCTTGAACAGCGAGAGTAAGAGGTTGTTTGGGTAGTTTGGTGCAGGCAAGAGGTTGTTTGGGTAGTTTGGTGGGTATGAGGTTGTTTGGGTAGTTAGGTGCAGGTAAGAGGTTGTTTGGGTAGTTTGGTGCAGGTAAGAGCGTGTTTGGGTAGTTTGGTGTAGGTAACAGGTAGTTTGGTGCAGGTATGAGGTTGTTTGGTTAGTTTGGTGCAGGCAAGAGGTTGTTTGGGTAGTTTGGTGGGTATGAGGTTGTTTGGGTAGTTTGGTGCAGGTAAGAGCTTGTTTGGGTAGTTTGGTGCAGGTAACAGGTTGTTTGGGTAGTTTGGTGCAGGTAACAGGTTGTTTGGGTAGTTTGGTGCAGGTAAGAGCTTGTTTGGGTAGTTTGGTGCAGGTAACAGGTAGTTTGGTGCATAACATGTTTAAAAGCACATTTGGCTGAGAAGTTTTCAGGTCTGGTCGACATAATTTACAACAGAGGTGAGAGGATCATTTTGGTAGGTGTTGGACGTAGCTTCTCAACCCTGTAATAGGCCAGGTTAGGTCAGCTCCGAATCACAAATGGTTGATTAATATGGGTGTTAGTCCAGTAGGTGCCAATCTAACTTAACTTGGCCATTAGGATTGAGGCTGACTCTTAATGAGGTCCAGTGTAAATAGACCCCAGACCTAATGGGTCATAATTCTAATTGGTCAAGTAAGGTTGGAATGTAGCCTATTAGAACTGAGCACTAGATTCACTGTGAATGGATCTTAGTATTAATTGGTTAGGTTAGGGCCAGGGGGTACGGTGCCATACTGTTGGTTACCTTTGTTTTAATAAATCATATACTGCACAAACACAAACTTTCTGGCTGATACTAGTACAGTACAATACAGTAGTTGAGTAATTTTTTGTAATTATTATACATCTACTTTTCAGTGACTCTTTAGGAAATACTGTAGCCAGAAGACATGTAAACCCCTATATCAATTCCCTTGTCCCATACATACCACATTCACATGACAAGAGCTGTCCACCCGTGACCTATACACTGTGAAGGCCACATCAGTTAGTCTCAGTATGGGAGTTCTGCAGATGCCTTAAGAAGAAACATTAAAGTACTCAGTATGAAGCAGGGGAGCTCCTCTCTCACACTATCAACAACACGCTTCCTATCTGTCTGTGCTGCCGCTACTGTTAAAGGCCCAAGAGGACAGTCATTGGTCAGGACATGTGTGATATTTGATGAGTACAACACACAGTAGTTAATATAGTGATTGGTATCAGTATTAACAGTCGATAACTAGTAATGGTTAATTTGATAGTTGATAAAGAGTTGGGTATATACACACACACACACACACACACACACACATTTTGTAGTCACTCGGAATCGAGTATGACGACCATCTAGCTATGATACAATGATATGAGTTATTAACGTGACTAAAGAGGCTGATACGGTACCGGCACATGTGGATGGCTGCGCGGGAGGGGTGGCGGCAACGTCTTTCCGGCGCTGGCGCTTGTCTGCCTTGGTTTGCAGTCGGGCTAACTCGAAAGTATTGACACCTTCTTGTGTGGTGATCCTCCAAGCATTACCGTGTGGAGTAATCGACTCCCAGGTGAGGGAGTCGATTTGGCACTTTTTCAGGTTTGTCTTAAGACTATCCTTTTACCTTTCAGTTGCCCGCCAGAGTTACGTTTACTATTCGTTAGGTGACTGTAAAGTAGCACTTTGGCAGTCTACTGTCGTCCATGTGGGTAACATGGCCAATCCAACGTAGTTGTTCATGGATTATGGTAGCCACAATGCTCCTACAGTTGGTGTCAGCGAGAATACTGGCATTTGTTCTCTTGTCTTCCCAGTGAACTCGGAGGATGGAACGTAGACTACTTGGAGAAACTTTTCAGGTGCCTTGAGGTGCCTCCTGTATGTGACCCATGTCTCGTTGCCATATAGCATGGTGGGGAGGACCACTGCTCACTATACGTGCTACTTTGTAGATAATTTCAGCTCCCTACAGCTCAAGACACGGGTACGGAGTCTGCCAAAGGCTTGAGATGCACATCTGATCCGATGTTGAACTTCTTCATCGATGTCTGGAGTGGTAGATAGGTGGGATCCTAGATACTGAAAGTGGGTAACATTAGAGAGGGTAGTATCATTAAGCTGGATGGATGGTGCAGGTGTGGCTGAACCAGGGGCAGGTTGAAAGAGAATCTGAGTCTTCGTACATTCACCTCAAGGCCGAAGTGTGCATACACATCTGCGTCGGTGTTCAGGATCTCCTGTAGGTCAATTTCAGTGTGAGCGACAAGGGTGAGGTCGTCTTTTTACTGAAGTTTACTTATGGAAGCTGCCGACACCTTTGTTCCTGCCTGGAGTCATCGTATGTTGAAAAGATCCTTCACCTGCTACTCGATGTTCACCCTGCCGACTAAATTGGTACTGGTACGAGTAAGGAAGGCAGTCAAGAAAATAGAAAAGAGAGTTGGCGCCAGAACACATCCTTGTTTTACCCCCATTTGGATGGGGAAGAACTCAGACTGGGTGCCATTGTGCAGGACACTGCCATTCATGCCATCGTGGAGTTGCCTCACAATGGCGATGAATTTTGGTGGGCAACCAAAACGGCTGAGGGTCCGCCAGAGGGCTTCCCTGTTTACTGAGTCAAAAGCCTTGATTAGGTTGATGAAAGCCATGGACAAGGCACAATGCTGTTCTCTGCACTTTTCCTGTATCTGGTGGGCAACAAAGATCATGTCAGTGGTGTCACGTGATGGTCTAAAGCCACATTGAGATTCTGGGAAGAACTTTTCTGCCTCAGGGATAATCTTGCCAGCTATGGACAGCAACGAGATCCCACCGTAGTTGCCACAGTCTGACCGGTCTCCCTTGTTCTTATAAATATTGACGATGTCATTGATGTCATCCTCTGCATCCAGTGTTAGGGCGTATGCACTGATGAAAAAGGCATAACGTGAGTAATTCAATGGAACTCTGAGCGTCATGAGGTGCTCATTGATCCCAATAGGCATTTCTCTTAGCCTGTGTAGGATGCGTTGGCAGATGGCAAAGCCAACTCTATAGATGCAGTTTCTTTCTGCAGCAGGCTTACCCTTCCAGAAGAAGGTATAGCTGCTATGCCAGCTCTGACGTATTGTATTAACACATACATAGACGTACTGTATTAACACAGACACTGACGTATTGTATTAACACATACATTGACGTACTATATTAACACATACATTGACGTATTATATTAACACATACATTGACGTACTGTATTAACACAGACACTGACGTATTGTATTTACACATACACTGACGTATTGTATTAACACATACATTGACGTACTATATTAACACATACATTGACGTATTATATTAACACATACATTGACGTACTATATTAACACATACACTGACGTATTGTATTAACACATACACTGACGTACTGTATTAACACAGACACTGACGTACTGTATTAACACATACACTGATGTACTGTATTAACACATACACTGACGTACTGTATTAACACATACACTGACGTACTGTATTAACACATACACTGACGTATTGTATTAACACAGACACTGACGTACTGTATTACCTAAGTTGAGTCGGCAGTCTTTGGTGTTTCGTTCTATCATGAGTCGCACCACAGGATAGATGGTGATAGATTTTAATTACAAATAAATACTGAAAAATTATATACATTTGACGATATAGTATTACAGTTTTTCGATATATGTGTGAGCTTTAGGTATGTCTGAGTGTATGCGTGGTCCTTGAGGATGTATATGTATGAGAATATGAATAAACATGTATGGAAATATGAATAAACATACATATGAGCGATTTCCCATTTATTTTAAGGTCATGTAAAGATTCATTCTGTCTATTCAACTTTTATTGGTGTTGTATTGTGTAAATATTATCATGTAAATTATAATAAAAATGGGACATCCTTAGCTGCCGTCTGTGTGTGTGTGTGTGTGTGTGTGTGTGTGTGTGTGTGTGTGTGTGTGTGTGTTTTCTAGACGCACAGCCGCATACATCTATTTGTGGCTATATAAAATATGCCTGTCCTTACACTATATTTTTGCTCGTTCACTATTTCTCGAGTCTTGTTGATGATGCATAACTTAATTACATTTACTAACTTTTTTTTTCAAACAAGAATGGTGTCATATTTTTTTTTTACTATTTTAATCACTTCACACAGCTGCTTATTATAACATTAAGTAATTCATAAGGATACGGGGCCTAGCGTGAGCATGTGGGGTGGTGTAGTTAGTGTACTTCTGTTTTATAAAGTTGGTGGTCATGAGAGCATGTGATTCACCAAGGCTGTTGAAGGTAGTTATCTTTAGCTTTATCTCTCTCTCTCTCTCTCTCTCTCTCTCTCTCTCTCTCTCTCTCATTACGCTACGACGGTACCAGACAGTTTCACGCCTTGGTGATTCCCATGCAGTGTTTGTATTGAATTTAGTGTTTTATTTCCACTGTGGTCTGAATGAGAGAGTCATTGAGAGAATTATGATCAAGTTATAAGTAAGTTTAAGTTTGCATGTCTGTAAAGCCAGTTATAAAAGTACTCCAGATTGCAAGTGCTTCACGTGCATCCAAGTCAACTTTATAGAGGCCGGAAATAACTAACACTATTCTCTGAGCAGCTCCTAGAAGCCAGCTCCTAGAAACGCATTGATTTATCTATAGTTACCTAGTATGCCATGTAGCCGTTAGTGCTGGGAATGTATAGCCATTGTCAAAGTTGTGTGTTGTGCCAGTCTCTCCATGCTCACTCACACACCACAACTTGTCTCCGTTAGTCACCTACATCTAGCAACTTGCAGATCCCCTACCACGGACTGAGACACATTTAAGTTAGAACACTAGATTTAATTGGCAGATCCACCTTAAAAAAAAAAAATTTAAATTATTTCATGCAATATAAATTCTCCCAAAATAACATTGAATGTATACAATAGACCCTTGAATACTTATATAGTAGTTCTGTGATATTAAACAACCATTACTAATTACACAAGATATATTTCATTGTTGATGTATTGTGTTTTAAAGTGACTACTGTAGCATAGTAGCTAAGGTTGTATACTAACTGTGGCTCTGTTACCTCAGGGCGCTTCCAAGTTGACGAAGGAGGACATTGAAAGGGTATTCGCGCTCTACGACAGAGTAAGTCTTATTTTAAGGTCAGTTGAAGACATTGATAAGGTACAGAGTAAGTCTTATTTTAGGGCCAGTCAGGTCCCTCCCTAAATACAGGAAACTACTTAAAGACTTTAGGACCGTTTAAAGAGCATTTGTACAGAGTCAAACCAGTGGATCACCTGAAGATTACACACCCCAGTTTACTTTACCAGATGTTTAAACACGATAACTTAACCTAATCTAACCTAACCTAACCCAGGTGAAGATTAAGCTGGTATAGGATGATCACAGGATTCTCACACTAATCCTTTCCTGGAAACAGATACTTTACCTACCAGCCAAAAGTAGGTTAGGTTAGATTACGTTGAGGTTTGGTTGGGTTAGATTAGATTAGGTTGAGGTTATGTTAAGTTAGGTAAGCATTAGGTTGGGTTAGGTTAGGTTAGATTAGGTTGAGGTTAGATTAGGGTGATTATTCTTAAGGTGACTATAAGCTGGGGTCTATTATTCAGGTAATCATCTGTGAGTCGGCATATTGATAGAATTTAGTCTACTTATTTATGTGTTGACGTAATTTGAACTGTTTATGTGTGAGAGAGAGAGAGAGAGAGAGAGAGAGAGAGAGAGAGAGAGAGAGAGAGAGAGGTAAATAAAAGATGGAAAGAAACAGAGAGAGAGAGAGAAGAAAGATAGATAGATAAATGCAGGTATAATAAAAACAAGAAAAAAGTGAACATTTTATAAAGAAAGACAAATTACACAATTATATAAACTGCTGAATAATTTTAATACACAAATATACACGTAGACTATACTGTAGATTATAGAAAAAATACAGACGTCATACAAGGGTTCCAATATTATGTATAGGTCAATACCCAGCAATAAACACAGGTATATATTTATCACAGGTGAATAAATTGTAATTAACTCTTACTATGTATCAACAGACAATTAGAACATTTATATTACTTTCTCTTCATAAATCTTTGATAAATTTATACAATATTGAAAAGCCATTACGGTAAAACATGAAATATTTATTATGTGTGTGTGTGTTCTATGTGTGTTTATGTTCTGTGTGTGTGTGTATGTTCTGTGCGTGTGTGTGCTATATGTGTGTGTGTGTGTGTGTGTGTGTGTGTGTTCTATATGTGTATGTTGTACATGTGTGTTTATGTTCTATGTGTGTGTATGTTTGTGTGTGTGTGTGTGTTCTAGGTGTGTGTGTTCTATGTGTGTGTGTTCTATATGTGTGTGTGTATTCTATGTAAATAATAATAATAATAATAATTAACGGTTTATTGAAAGAGCTTGGCAGCCAGAAGGCTGAAAATATACAGTTACATATTTGGGGAATGGGTTACGAATTACAAATAATATACAAGTGACATAAGTGACACAAATAAGACATATAGTAACTTAGATGGGGATCAGCTCAAAATACAGTTCATTTCAACATAGTGACAGTGTAGGGAGCAGTGTTTACTGGGAGTGAATACACTGATTTATTACATGTTATTGATAATTTTTACAATGGTTGGGACTGGGCTGTTCTTATAGCGATCAGTTCGTGCACGTATGGGCTGGATGCGGTTGTGGTGTCGAACAGCAATTCTCGGACAGGGGATCTCAGGTGTGTGTGTGCGTGTGCGACTGTGCGTGCGTAATAATAATAATAATAATAAACGGTTTATTAATAGAGTTGCAGCCGGTGGCTGAAAATTTACAAACTTACATGTAATTTAGACATAATGATATACGTTCAATATATTTACAGGGCTGTACAGTACATAAATCAGAAGCTGTTTATTATTTTAACAATAGATGGGATGGTGCTATTCTTATATCCATCAGTGAAGGCTCTTATGGGCTGAATTTTGTTGTAGTGGCGGACTGCGTGAGGTGTGTGTGTGTGTGTGTGTGTGTGTGTGTGTGGCGAATAGGGAAGCAACTTGCACAAGTCTTCCCCTGCCAGTACACAGCCTCTTCACCATCAAGACTCCTGCTGTGCCTCCTCGTGGCAACACCCGGTAACTGGGTGCCTCGTGGGCCCAGGCTAGATCAGCAGGGATCTCGGAGTAGCAGTGGGCCCCAGAGGGACGGCGCATAGGCCCACTGGCATGTGGACACGTCCTGGCGCCTACCAACCACCGCCCCGCTACCTTGCGGATTAACCTAGGCAGGTATAAGGCTACGGGAGTAAATCCCGAACGAAAAATCTACCGTGGAGCCCCGCATCAGGCAGACATGCTTACAGAGCTCCAACAAGACCCCAACGTCAGTGTAGGCGGAAGAGGTGACCACTATGGGAACCCAACGACTACACCGGCGTACGAAGACAATGCCTGATGGACAGGCTACTAAGGCAAAACCCAACAAACTGGGCTATCGGCAGTCCATTGCAACTCTCCCTCTCCCCATTCGTTGCAGCACTTGCACCACTGGATCAGGAAAAGGGAGAGCCAAGATGTGTGGTTGCAGCCTGCTCTCCTGCCTCACCACATAAATCAACTCACGGGCAGCCATCACCCAGCTCATCATACCTCTCATCATCATCAAAACCCCCTATACCCCCCAAAAGCCCTATGGCGACGGGGACAGGCAGAGATGACTGCCAGGAGTCTCTAATCACAACTCTGTACATGGGCGGCACAGATAAGGTGGTCGTTTATGCACTGGGAACTAGGCAGCAGTGCAATACGGTCCTGTCTGTGCGACTGAGCAGCCCTTACGAGGAGCCAGTCTGCTCACTCCACATGGGGAGGGTGCTAGAAAAGATGCACTAAACATAGCCTGCCTAAAACCCAACATGACTGGGCAACCGCACCCAGTAAGGTCATCCTTATGTGGTCGAAAACACAACCAAAATCACAGATCCAAACAAAAACAAACCATAAAACCTCTTTATGGTCGCTGCATGGAATGTCAAGACCCTTCTGGATACTGGCACAAATGAGCGTCCTGAAATAAGAACTGCCTTTGTGGCAAAAGAGCTGGCTTGGTATAACATCAACATAGCAGCCATCAGTGAGTCCCGGCTCCCAGATGAGGGCCAACTCACAGAACAGAGGTCTGGCTATACCTTCTTCTGCGGAGATAAACTGCATTTATGGAGTTGACTTTGCCCTCCGCCAATGCATCCTACACAGGGTAACTGAAATGCCTATTGGGATCAACGAGTGCCTCATGATGCTTCGAGTCCCACTGAATCACTCGAGTCATGCCTTCTTCATTAGTGCATACGCCCCAAACACTGGATGCAGAGGATGACATCAAGGAGGCCTTTTATGCCGACCTCGACAGAGTGCTAACCTCTATCCCCAGAGAAGACAAGGTTGTGCTTCTTGGAGACTTCAATGCCAGAGTTGGCAGAGATAAAATTTGGCAGGGAACCATACGGAGAAATGGACTGGGCAGGTGTAATCCCAAGGCCTACTCCTCAACAAGTTCAAGGGTTCGTGGCAACACCCACGATCCAAACACTGACATCTCATTGACTACATCATTGTCAGAGAAAGAGATCGCCGAGATGTCCTCATCACCCATGCCATGCATGGCTCAGACCACTGTGACACTGATCATCGACTGTCAGATCCAAGCTCTCACTTCACGTCGCCCCAAAACGGTGAAGGCAGCAAGCTTCCAGAAAAGGTTTTAAAACTAAGCGCCTGGAGGATCCAGCGGTAGCACATGCTTTCAGAGAGCAGCTCGAACATGGGCTTATAAACAACCCAACAGCAAACAACGTGAATCCAGTGCCGAATGGGATACTCTTAATACTGTTATGACAAAAACCTGTAGAGACCCTCGGCCAGACCAAAAGAATACACCAGGACTGGTTTGATGAAAATGACCCGGCAATCAAAGTACTTATCGATGATAAACGTGCTGCTTTTACTGACTGGCAGAACAACCCTTAGTCTCGGACCAAAGCTGATACCTTCCGCAAGAAGAAAGTTGTAGCCCAGTGGGAACTTTGCAATCTAAAGAACGACTGGTTTAAAGATAAAGCATGAGAAGCACAAAAACATGCAGATCAGCACAAGATGCGCGAATTTTTCATTTCCACAAAAACATTTTATGGGCCAGTCACTCGTGGCGCAGCCCCCCTCTGCTCATCTGACGATGAAGGCCTCTTTCAGCGCTGGAAAAAGCACTAACATTCATTGATCAACAAAAAACACCGATGTGGATGTTTTGTCTACCCAGCAGGTCCCTCAGCATCCAGAGCTGACCCACCTCAGCTATCCTCCATCCTTGGATTAGGTAGCTACTGCCATCAAACAGATGAAAAATAACACTGCCTCAGGTCCTGATGGAATCCCAGCTGAAGTGTATAAAGCAGGAGGATCTCTGCTTACTTGCAGTCTCCACTCTCTCCTGGAGAATATATGAGAAAAGAAGGAAATCCCCCAAGCTCTTAAAGATGCCTCCATTGTCAACATTAATAAGAAGAAGGGAGACCTGTCAGACTGTGGCCACTACCGTGAGATATCGCTGCTGTCCGTAGCTGGCAAGATTATCGCCTGAGTCATCCTAAACAGACTTCTTCCTGAAGTGGAAAACTTCCTCCCAGAATCTCAATGTGGTTTTAGACCATCACGTTGCACCACTGACATGATCTTTGCTGCCTGCCAGATACAGGAAAAGTGCAAAGAACAGCGTCGTGACCTGTACATGACTTTAATCGACCTAACCAAGGCCTTCGACTCGGCAAACAGGGAAGCTCTCTGGTGGACCCTCAGCCGTTTTGGCTGCCCACCAAAATTCATCGCCATTGTGAGGCAACTCCACGATGGCATGGACGGCAGTGTCCTGCACAATGGCACCCAGTCAGAATTCTTCCCCATCCAAACAGGGGTTAAACAAGGGTGTGTACTCTCTTTTCCATCTTCTTGGCTGCCTTCCTTACTCGTTCCAGTGCCAATTTAACCAGAGGGGTGAACATCGAGTACTGGGTGAAGGGGAGGGGGTCTTTTCAACATAAGACGCCTGCAGGCAAAAACAAATGTGTCTGCAGCTTTCATTACTGAACTTCATCTTTCAGACGACCTCACCCTTGTTGCTCACACTGAACATGACCTACAGAAGATCCTGAACACCTATGCAGACGCATGTGCACACTTCGGCCTTGAGATGAATGTACGTAAGACTCAGATTCTCTTTCAACCTTCACCTGTTTCAGACACACCTCCACCATCCATCCAGCTTAACGGTACTACCCTCTCTAATGTTGCCCACTTTCGGTATCTCGGCTCCCACCTGTCCAGCACCGCAGACATTGATGAAGAGATTCAGCGTCGGACCGGATGTGCATCTCAAGCCTTTGGCAGGCTCCTAAACCGTGTCTTCAGCTGTAGGGAGCTGAAATTATCTACAAAGCTGCACTTATATCGAGCAGTGGTCCTCCCCCCCCCCCCCTGCTATATGGCAGTGAGACATGGGTCACATACAGGAGGCACCTCAAGGCACTTGAAAAATTTCACCAATGTAGTCTACGTTCCATCCTCCGAGTTCGCTGTGAAGACAAGAGAACAAATGCCAGTATTCTTGCTGACACTAACTGTAGGAGCATCGAGGTTACCATTATCCATGAACAACTACGCCGGACTGGCCATGTTACCTGCATGAACGACAGTAGACTGCCAAAGCAGCTGCTTTACAGTCACCTAACGAATAGCAAACGTAATGCCGGCGGGCAATTGTAAAGTATGAGGATAGTCTTAAGACAAACCTGAAAAAGTGCCAAATGGACCCCCTCACCTGGGAGACGATTACTCCACACCGCAACGCTTGGACGAGCATCACACGAGAAGGTTTCAATACTTTCGAGTTAACATCGACCACAAACCGAGGCAAACAAGCGCCAATGCCGGAAAGACGCTGCCACAGCCCCTCCCGCAGTAGATCGAGCCCTCCACATGTACAACGAATGTGGACGACGCTGTGGGTCCCGTATCGGCCTCTTTAGTCACCTCAAAACTCACTAACCTAGGTGACATCCCTAATAACTCATATCATTGTATCATAGCTGGATGATCGTCATACTCGATTCCGAGTGACAGCAAAGTAGTAGTAGTAATGTGTGTGTGTGTTCTATATGTGTGTCCTGTGTGTGTGTGTTCTGTGTTTTGTTCTATGTGTGTTCTGTGTGTGTCAATGTACTCACAGTTACATGTATTCGCAGGACAATAACGGAACCATTGAGAACGAGGAACTTAATGGGTTCTTGAAGGACCTTTTGGAGTTGGTCAAGAAGGTGAGTCATTAACACACTCTTATTGACCTTAATCTTGGTCCTATTATGAATGGGGCCGATTAAGATTGGTTCTATTATAACTAGGGCCGATTAAGACTTGGTCCCATTATAACTGGGGCCTATTAAGACTTGGTCCCATTATAACTGGGGCCTATTAAGACTTGGTCCCATTATAACTGGGGCCTATTAAGACTTGGTCCCATTATAACTGGTGCCTATTAAGACTTGGTCCAATTATGCCTGGTGTCTATTATTGTTATGTAAAATAGACATCTATTAGGAGTAGGGCCTACTGTAGTGGCCACCAAGCAACCTAGATTTACAATTGATTCAATATGTATATAGACAATGCAGGTATACAGTTTAGTGACCTGTGGTGTAATGGTCAGCATGCGCGTCTCACAAGTGAGCGGACGCGGGTTCGATCCCCGGGCAGGGTGAAACTATAGGCATGTTACTTTTCGCCATTTGCCTCTGTCTACCCAGCAGTAATTGGTAACCTGGGTTTTAATCGATTTGAGGATCGTGTTCCGTGGTAATGGTTATCCAGTGCAGTTGGCGAGTTGTCCGGTCTTCTCGGACTATTCCTTGACACTGAGTCATGCAGCTCGTTAACTTAGGGTGTGGGTGTTGTGTTGGTGACAGCTTCTACACCTTAAACAAATTCATGCCGATGTTGCCCTTGGGCTGACCATCCTCGGACACGAGAGGCAACCATTAAAAAAAAAACAGCTAAGCAAGTATATATAGAGTTGCAGAAAAGATGTTTAGACAGACACACACAAACATATAGCCAGGCAGTTAGTAAGAGAGGAAAAATATATAGTTGAACAGATCCTCAAAGTGACCAAACTTAGTCCAACCGGTCCTAAACGATCACTCATTACCTACAGGACTACGATGCGCTGGACCTACAAGAATTCCAGGACGCCATTATGAGAGGCTGTGATTTCAACAAGGATGGCAAGATCAACAAGAAGGAACTCACCATGATCCTTCTCGCTCTCGCTAAACACGGCGCTGAGGACGACATGCAAACGTGAGGCTTCCTTAATCCTGATTATTGGTTTAATTTCTTTATTTCGTTATGCTTTACGATGTACAAGAAATAAACAACAAACCATGATGTTGTTTTGGTTTTAATTTTACTTCTTCTACATATCTCTCTCTCTCTCTCTCTCTCTCTCTCTCTCTCTCTCTCTCTCTCTCTCTCTCTCTCTCTCCTTCATTATTGTGAGAGAAAGTCCTGCACCCTGAATCCACCTCTTTCCTCCCTCACACACCCACTCCCTCACTACATACAGCACACACCCACTCCCTCCCTCTCCCTCCCCCTGTTGCTGCGACACCTCTTCCCTCCCTCTCCCCAGACACTCCTTCCCTCCCTCACACACTCCCTCCCTCCCTCACACTCTCTCCCTCCCTTACACACCCACTCCCTCACTAGCACACCCACTCCCTCACTAGCACACCCACTCACTCCCTCCCTCCCCCCAGACACTCCTTCCCTCCCTCCCCCCAGACACTCCTTCCCTCCCTCACACACACACACACACACACCCACACCCTCCTCTTTCCTCTTGACTTGTCCGAAATAGATTTCCTTGGTTATAAAATATTTAATTCTACATATTTTTTAATTTGTCTTTATACCCTTGTGTACTGGTCTATATGCCCTTGTGTACTGGTCTATATGCCCTTGTGTACTGGTCTATATACCCTTGTGTACTGGCCTATATGCCCTTGTGTACTGGTCTATATACCCTTGTGTACTGGCCTATATGCCCTTGTGTACTGGCCTATATACCCTTGTGCACTGGCCTATATACCCTTGTGTACTGGTCTATATACCCTTGTGTACTGGTCTATATGCCCTTGTGTACTGGTCTATATACCCTTGTGTACTGGCCTATATACCCTTGTGTATTGGTCTATATACCCTTGTGTACTGGTCTATATACCCTTGTGTACTGGTCTATATACCCTTGTGTACTGGTCTATATACCCTTGTGTACTGGTCTATATACCCTTGTGTACTGGTCTATATATCCTTGTGTACTGGTCTATATACCCTTGTGTACTGGTCTATATACCCTTGTGTACTGGTCTATATACCCTTGTGTACTGGTCTATATACCCTTGTGTACTGGTCTATATACCCTTGTGTACTGGTCTATATACCCTTGTGTACTGGTCTATATACCCTTGTGTACTGGTCTATATACCCTTGTGTACTGGTCTATATACCCTTGTGTACTGGTCTATATACCCTTGTGTACTGGTCTATATACCCTTGTGTACTGGTCTATATACCCTTGTGTACTGGTCTATATACCCTTGTGTACTGGTCTATATACCCTTGTGTACTGGTCTATATATCCTTGTGTACTGGTCTATATACCCTTGTGTACTGGTCTATATACCCTTGTGTACTGGTCTATATACCCTTGTGTACTGGTCTATATACCCTTGTGTACTGGTCTATATACCCTTGTGTACTGGTCTATATACCCTTGTGTACTGGTCTATATACCCTTGTGTACTGGTCTATATACCCTTGTGTACTGGTCTATATACCCTTGTGTACTGGTCTATATGCCCTTGTGTACTGGTCTATATACCCTTGTGTACTGGTCTATATACCCTTGTGTACTGGTCTATATACCCTTGTGTACTGGTCATGGGGGTGAGGGTGACACTTAAGGGTGAGGCTGACACTTGAGGGTGAGGCTGACACTTGAGGGTGAAGTTGACACTTGAGGGTGGGGTTGACACTTGAGGGTGAGGGTGACACTTGATGGTGAGGTTGACACTTGATGGTGAGGTTGACACTTGAGGGTGAGGGTGACACTTGATGGTGAGGTTGACACTTGAGGGTGAGTTTGGCACTTGAGGGTGACACTTGAGGGTGAGGTTGACACTTGAGGATGAGGGTGACACTTAAGGGTGAGGTTAACACTTGAGGGTGAGGGTGACACTTGAGGGTGAAGTTGACCGTTCAGAATGTGATCAAGCTTCACCCATTGTTTGCAGGGATAATATTTGTCTCTAGGAATGGCCAACCTTTCCTTCAGTTGACTTCACACTTTCACCCCTACAAGGACCTGCATGTGTATGGTCTTTCATTACTCTTTTGATATTTAGTTCATTCATTTTGCATTGTGGTTTTGCACTATATGTTTTTTTTTTAATACAGTTTTGCATATTATTAGCCTGGATATAATAATTCATAATTACACAATAATAATCCAATGTAGAATGATCCTACAGTAAATTATTTTTTTTCTTATTTTTTGTAGAATTTTCATAATTATGTTACATATTGATGACATGGAATTGATTATTTAACTTTATTAATGCAAGTGATGCTTTCTGCTGATGACTAAACCACTGCAAGTGCTTGGTGTTTTGTTTTATCAATGCAGTTTTGTTTTATTTCAAGAATGTGATTTTATTCATTTATCATGATAATCCTGATGCAGTTCTGGAGTGTTAAGGTGAGATAGGTGTACGTCTAGGAAGGTACAGGCCCCTTCACTAGTGCGTTTACAGAGGTTTGTCAAATAAACTTTCCACAAATCATTATTTTTTAGATATTTGTTTTAATATCGTTTCAATTTTATTCCATAGTATATTTACTATTGCGAGTTTCCTTCTGTTGAATGTAAACAAACACAGCGCTCCCACACTGCACCAAACCTGACGAGCCCCTGTAAACGCACTAGTGAAGGGACTGTTCACTTCTCTAGCGCCTCATCCAAGAAATAACATTTATGCACCTTTCATTTCATTTCTTGGTTGTTGAAACTAAATCAGTTTATTTTTATCTAAACAAATGGAAAGTTTATTTTTTATGCATCATTTACAATCACAGGAGAATAATTTATTTTCCTCTTGTGTCATATGTTGGAATTATTTAACGCATGATTTTTCTTCAGTTTCTTCTAAAAATGCCCCCAAAAAATCTGCCTTGCACCGCACACAGAAGCAACCAGAGTAAGTGCCTGTGTGTGTGTGTGTGTTGGTGTGTGTGTGTGTCCCCTAGCGCAGTGGGGAGAGTGTCATCCCCTATCACTGAATACCAGTAGATTAGGTTAAGTTTATTAAGGTTTACTTAGATTACAGTTGGTTAGGCTTTGGTTTGGTTAGGTTAACTTAGGTTTGGTTAGTTTAGTTTATTTAGTTAAGTTAATTTAGACTAGTTTAGGTTACGTTTGGTTATGTTATGTTACGTCAAGATAGGTTAGGTTAGGTTAGGTTAGGTTAGGTTAGGTTAGGTTATATCATGTTAGGTTATTTTATGTTAGGTTAAATCGTCGATCATCTCTTTGGGAATCGTCTAAGTGGCATGTAATCTCTGGCTGTAGTTGGGGGGGGTAGATAGGTGGGGGGGTAGATAGGTGGATGGGTAGGTGGATGGGTGGGTAGGTAGGTGGATGGGTAGGTAGGGTCCCTGTGTGAACCTGTAGGGATGAAAGCTTCAGTCATAGAGTGTAGTAAACATCTCCTGTAGCGTTGCCTAGTTGCATGTATTGGCAGTAGCATCGCCAATAACGTCTTCTCACTGTAGATATCTGTGGTAGCTTCCTGGGGTCTGTCAGCTCTGCACCCAAGCCTGTTGTAGGGTTTAAGCCAACTGGGTAATATTTATACCCATCTTGTCTAATTTCTCATGTATTACCCTTTGGTTGTATTTCAATCATAATGAGGAATATTTCCGTACTGTTTAACAATGTGGGATAATTATTAAACCCACATTTTATTTCATGCATAATTGGGTAATTTTAGTGACAATAACTTCATGTTTTACGCAGAAATTACTGTACTAAAGTGTCCTAATACTGTAATTATTTCACCACTAAAACGACTTTACCTTACCCTCTCTGTGTCGTGTGTCGGGTGAGTTACTCAATCATCACCCTTGTCATTATACTGTACTGTATAGCCTCTTGTTTACTGACAGGGTGTCTCATAAGTTGTGCGCCATTGGAATATTAATACTTTTTTTTTTTACCTTTTACTTGGAATAATCATAAAAAATCAACAATGATCGTGGAAAAAATAATTACAAAGAAATGAATCAGTTTTTTATTCATATATGGGGAGCCAGCTCCTACAGAACTGACTCAACAACACCTATATGTCTGAATGTTGTAAGTAAACTTGAGTATTTTGGAAGTATGTGTAGCATCTGGCTCTGTCAATCAGAGTACAGTACTGTACCGTCTTCATATCTGAGGGTTGTCGACCACAGTCTTCATATCTGAGGGTTGTCGACCACAGTCTTCATATCTGAGGGTTGTCGACCACAGTCTTCATATCTGAGGGTTGTCGACCACAGTCTTCATATTTGAGGGTTGTCGACCACAGTCTTCATATCTGAGGGTTGTCGACCACAGTCTTCATATCTGAGGGCTGTGAGGGCTGTCGACCACAGTCTTCATCATCTGAGGGTTGTCGACCACAGTCTTCATATCTGAGGGTTGTCGACCACAGTCTTCATATCTGAGGGTTGTCGACCACAGTCTTCATATCTGAGGGTTGTCGACCACAGTCTTCATATCTGAGGGTTCTCGACCACAGTCCTCCACTCTAAACGTTCTCGGGCTGTTCTTTATCACTCCTCTAAGGTTTTGTGTCTCTCTGGGGGCCCAGGTTTTAATTTCCTTCATCCATCCCAGTCTCCGCCTTCCCCTGGTCCTCCTACCCTCAACTTTGTCCATTAATATTTATGTTGTTATTCTCTCATCCATATTTATATGACCAAAGTATCTCATTTCTATTTTTCTGTACATTTTAAGTATTTCTCTTGAAGTTTTGGGTAACCTTAGTACTTCTTCATTTGTTTTCCTGTCAGTGTAACGTATTCTCAGCATTCGTCTATAGCACAACATTTAAAGGCTTCTGGTGTCTGCTGAAAGTGTCCAAGCTTCTGGCCCACACAACAGTCTTGACCATAATATCACTTTCAGCAGGTTTTTTTCCTCAAACTGAAGTTAGTGTCTCTTTTCATTAGGTCTTTTAGATTATTAACTGCTGGTTTTGCTTCCCCTATTCTTGTTTTGATTTCTCCCGTACATCTATCATCACAGCTAATGCTACTTTCCAAATACACCAAATTTTCCACTTGTTTAAGTTCCCTGTTGCCTCCTGTAATTTTTATTTTTAGGATTTATTTTCAACTTGGAATCAGAAATTACTTTCGTCTTTAAAGCATTAAATCTTAACACATATTCTTCTCTGTACATGAATATTTAATTGGGTTTTCCTCTCGTGTAAAATTATATGCCATGTTTTGATTTTAACACCTGAAAAAAAAAACAAGAAAAAATAATGTTAATTTTCCTATGGTGTGCGAACTATGAGTCACCCTGCACTAAACTCACTGTTTATTGGTTAGCTGTACTGTAATAGCCTGAGAGAGTGTTTTTGTTGACTACTGTATAGTACCTCTAGTGATGGTAGCTGTGTAAACATCCAACAGGTACATACACTACACTCAAGAGGTATTCTTAACATGTACACTCAACAGGTATTATTAACAGGTACACTCAAGAGGTACACTCAACAGGTATTCTTAAGAGGTACACTCACTCAACAGGTATTCTTAACAGGTACACTCAACAAGTATACTCAACAGGTACACTCAGCAAGTATACTCAAAGGTACACTCAACAGGTATTCTTAACAGGTATACTCAACAGGTATTCTTAACAGGTACACTCAACAAGTATTTTTAACAGTTACACTCTACAGGTAATATTAACAGGTACACTCAACAGGTATTCTTAACAGGTACACTCAAGAGACCATGTTAGCACTTAGAGTACAGTAGATGTGTCCACTAACCTGGTCTTCTCAACAGCGGGACAGGCATGGTCGCCAACAACCCCTTGGCAGAGATCGCGACCATCGGCATGAAGGCGCTCAAACTACAGAAACTCCGCGTCCGCCACTTTGTAAACCGTACCCTTGGCACCAACAGCACCAGTTAGTTACTTGAAGAATCACTCTAAATCTAAAAGAGGGGGCGAAGAAGAATGGAAAAGAAATAAGGTTACAAAGCCAGTGAGGATGAGGGACAAACCGAAGTATATACGAATGCGGTTGGAATAAGGACATTTTTTATTAGCATTTCAGGGTTGCCAGCTGAGGGGCATTTCTGGGTTTGGGGTTCAGTTTAGGAAGCATTTTTGTGTATGTTTGTGTCAGCCTCTGGTGATTTTTTTACGGCATTGACACCGTGCTTAAATGATGTCGCTCTTGAGAAGCTCCTCGTGTTTTCATCGTGGCATAATTCCATGAAATGTAATGATGCATAATTTTACTTCAATTCGGGAAGCTTGTTCACAAGGCAAAGTGAAAATGGTGATGAATATAGGAATGTTAGAAAAACGAGGTGATAATACTAGGGAATTATTCTTTAAGTTGAGCGAGAAAGTGACTTCTTCCCTCTACTACTCCAAGACTATATAAATTTTGTTCAGTCTGTCTGGCGGCAAGAACCCAGTGTTATATGGGACTGGCTTGGCTTGGTCCCACCTTTATATTCGCCAAGTATCAGGTTGTGAATATATTATTGGCCATTCTGTCAGTGTGGGAGATCTCCAGCTAGGCTCATATCTCTAGCATTTATACTTAGGAAAAGCCGAGTGAAAAGATCTCCCAAACTGACAAAAAAATATTCTTACTCCACCTGGATTGTGTTGTCACCTTGATCTAAGAAGACGACTATCACATTAACACATAATCATGTTATGCTAACCATGTTATCATTGTATTCTCAGTATTTAGTTGGGGTTTTCAACTCCTGCTTGAAGGCGTGATGTACTTGGGGATTGGGAAGTGTTCTCTGTCTGCGTCCATCCCTGTGGCCTCACCATTAGTTCAAGAGATAATACTGGACCCTTTGTCTGGGTGCTGATGCTATGGCCACCTTATTAGAGATTTTATTGTAAATAAAAATTTAAATGAAATATTAATTTGAAAAGGATATTTGGTTCTTTTAATTACTGTACACGGAAAATGTTTGAGCGAGTGATGAGAACCAGTGCGCCTGAGTCAGCATTTCAGGCAATAGATCTCGTTGAGCCAATGTCAGCGAGTTAACCTGGAAACGACTATTTCTTGGTTCTCTGTTACCTCGCCTCGTCCCGCCACTGATGATGGGCATCAGCCAGAGAAGACCTTCCAACCACTAAATCCATGCTTGCCAATTGTCAATTTATTCACATAATCTTTCGACATTGCCTTCCTCACAAGAAAGGTTGTGTATATATGTCCAGTCTTATTATAACGTGGTTACAGCTGAAGTTATATCATATTTTTAGCATTTACCTTAAAACTAAAGTCATAATCTGCTCATGTAACAAGGGTAAATTTTGGTTTCAACGATTTTAAACAAGATAATTGTTGGAAAATCAAATGGTTTTGGAAAATGAATTTATCTCAAATCAAAACTTGGGATGAAAACATTCGTCCTTGATCTTGATTTAGGTTATTCATTGGCACCAAAAGAACCCTGAAATTTGAATGTTTACCCTAAGCCTTACGTTATCTCACCTGTTTCTAAAGGGAGTAAAGAAAATTAAGAATATCATTTCATGGGGCAACTATATTGTCTTGACGCCATGTTATCTTCATACCTTGTTGCAATTGCATTTTTGCACGTTCTCTCCTGTAATTCTCTAATCTTCCAAACTTTTTGAAAAAGGTCTCCTGCGCTCCATATCCTATCAAGAATATCTTTATACGTATATGTTAAACTGTAATATTAAAAGCTTATTTTCTGAAGATCCATCAAACAGTGGAAATGGTAATAGCTGTTGTTATTCACGCCGGAAGACGGAGCAGACACGGAAATAGACTGTTTTCTGCTGTAGCTTGTAACGCAGGAGGACTACTTGCCAAGCACGGAGACCTGCGACAGCCCTTGTTGATACAGCTTTCATATAGTCCACTTCTCTACAGTGCTAAGATAAACCTTTACCTCAACGAACCAACTATATAACCTATGTATTTGTGACGATGGTCTCCTTGTTCAGGGTATGTGTCCTCCCCGCGTGATTGCTTCTGTGTCCTGTTCCAGCTTCGAGGTGCAGTATAGATGTTAAACAACGTTATGACGTGTAATGAAGTCTTTAGAAAGTCCCTCGACAACAACAATGAAATTAATGTACAGTGCATATACTTACAGACCTCCCAAGCCATAATAGTAATTAATGATAAATACGATATACCTAGATATTTTGAACCAAGGGCAGATGTGTCGTTACGGGCAACATTTCCCATATACAGTAATGAACTCGTAATGACTCTCACTAGATTTGGAATAGCTAGGTACTTTTTGTGCATGAACATTTTCGGTCATTTCTAAGTAATCGAGGACTGTAAGTAAGTACTTTTTCCAGCCAATGGTGATATGTGGCTGCACTTTCTTGTTACTTATGTCTGTGTTGTTCTAAAAACGTCGTGTGAATACTGAAAACAATAAAAAAAAAATGTGTCCCACGCTGACAGCAACGATGCCAGATGGTGGAGCAATAATGCAGCCCATCATTCGTAAGTCACACTTATGTTTGTCTTATTTTGGAATTTCCATTATATCTTAAAGAGTTATTTCCGAAAAACTGCGTCTGTACATACGTGTCGTTAGGTGTATATCATTACCAGAACCAGAATATAACCACCCAGTACGTTCTCAGTCTGGCACCGTCGCTAGGATCTGGCAACACTGTATGCTATTTGTGCATTTGTTATCGATTCAAACGTATAGTCCTGACGACATATTTTGCCTTTTGAAGTATGCTGGAACCCTATAAAAAAATATTACTCTAATAAATCATTGAGCACAAGCAGAATAAGCATTGCTGGGTCCTTGACTTGAATGGTTTAACTTCATTTACTGTAATACCAGTTTTCAATAACAAATAAAAGTCTTCTGTTACAGGTCTTCTTATTGAACCTCATATATGCATCAGCATTACTCTACAGGACAGATAGAGAGATATTTATTCAATTAAATAACCTTAAAAGTTTACAATTGAAATGCCTCATTTTGTTCACGCACCAACACAAACGGTTGAACAGGCTAACCTATAGTTTGATAAATATTTCCACGCGTTCCATCTCGGCACCACGCACAGAGCTAATGAATATATATATGTAAAATTATCGCCCAAGGAAAGTATATAAAGTAGTTTCCTTGGTGTCCTGGGGGGGGGGGTTGGGGTGAGCTGATTGGTGTTATAATCCGGCCCTGGCCGGGGTCAGGCAGGCAGGCTGGCTGGCTAGGTAGCGTGGACGCTAGCAGCGATGGAGTAGGCAGCAAGCAAGAAGGGGGGGTGACTGGGTAGCAGCTGGAATCACGGGTAGTCTGTGTAGGTCAGAGTTGGCGGTACAGGGTGTGTGTGAAAAGTCTTTCAATACGGTTGGTAAATTGTTTCTGATGTTTGGGCATCAAAATGATGTAATTTCAGTAGGTTTTGTGGCTATCCCCAAGGACAAGGCACTCGTACTGGCAGAATCGACTAGTGTTACTTACAACAAAGACAGTTGAAGCTTTCAACATCACTTAATGGAGGTTCCAGCTATAATCAGATAACCAAGTTGCCTTAACATATACCACCACTGTTGCAATTTCAAATTGCGTCGTTATACTAAGGAATAACGAAGTCACGGGTGCACTCCAAGACGGAAAGAAAACGGAGGACTCGGCAGACGTCCCGAAACGACGAGAAATCGGACGCCTCAGACGGGCGACACGTTAACCCACAAACCAGCCTCCGCTTTCATTCTCCTTCTGTACTTCCCACTTAACTATTCCTTGGCCGAAATATCCTCGTTCACCCACTGTTTTTTCAATGCAAATTTTCCTCAATTTCAAAGCCTTTCCCATGTTAAACAAGTAAAAAGCAATTTTATATATTAAAACTAATATGCATTGTGGCGGAATTGCAATAGAAGACAAGGGTTTTGTGATTATCCAAACAACAAATTCCAAATCTTAAATTAACTACATGACCAGACCTATAATTTTTCCCTAATTTCGACTGAACATTGGTCGTTTAATTGAAAGACTCGGGTCAATATTTAGATGGAAGTTCAAATTTTGATTTATAGGTTAGATTTTCAAATATCTTGTTTGGAAATGAGTATTTTACCACTTGTGGTGTTTTCAGACAATACAAAGATTAGTTTAAACCAGTGAAGATCGAACTACAGTAGAGGGTGTGGGGTTCAGGATGTTTGGTTCACACTCAGGATGGAATGGAGAAAGGAAACTCACTATGTGCTCTCATGTATACATGTTGTATTGGATGTACAATGCAGCTTGGTGCTGGGAAGTGGCAGCGTGGTTACAAGCGTGATGTAGAGAGAGCTGGTTGGTGAGGACGCTCAGAGGAGGACCAGCTTGTGGGTCGCCATGCTCGCCGGAGGGAGCGAGGACCGCCAGGCAGGCGGAGGTGGTGGTGTTGCTGGCTGGTTGGTGTAGGTAGGAGATAGGTGGTGATGATAATGGAGATCAAATGGCAATGGCTTGCCACGGGAAGGGAGAGAAGATGTAAGGTAGAAGTAAAGTTATGAAACGGGAAGTAAAGTAGTAGAGAATAAGAGCAGGTGGGCTATCCACCTAGCAGAGACGATTTGATTGGCTGTGGTGAAGGTCGCACTAAGAGGTCGCCTGAGCTCAAGGAAACAGGGGAGAGGGGGGAGGAGGAGGCTAAGCTAGCTAGCAAGGGGGTGTTTGTTATTGTGTTAGTTGGAGAGGTCTACTAGGTCCTTGTGTAACTAGTAGAAAACGCATCTTGTGTAGTATTTAGTGTACAATAGTTGTGGCTCTTGAGGGTTATGGAGAAGGCTTTTTGGCCACCAGCTGTGTGATCTTGTGGTGTCCTGTTTTTAGTCGATTACATATTTCGTCTTCCAGTTTGTGCTTGGCTGTATGTTCTTGTGTTTAGTGGTAAAATGTTGTATTTTTCGTGAAGCTTTTTAATTTTGGTTGTGTATGGGGGCTCTGCGGATGGCTTTGTTTTGTGTTAACTGGAGTTTTAATTGGGCGGCGCTGGTTGACCTAGACCACGAGGAACACACTGGAATTCGTGGGGTCGGCTACGCAGCTAGAAACAGCGTTTGTAAGGGAGAAATCCACTGCAAGGGTATTCGTTTTTTGCCCATTCTGGATACGAGAAAGGGCATTTTAAACTAGTGGGAAGTATAAACCAGCACATTAATTTCGTCATTTGTCTATTGGTTATGTTGTGAAAGCGTAAACATATTTAAAGAAGAATCGAGCGGTATTTCCCAAGAGGTGAAAGCGTTTAATATCATAAAGTACAGCACGTATTTTCATGACAAAGCATACGTACTCCAGGTTTTGATTCAGTAAAAGCAAGGAATTAATTCCATAAAATATAACGGGGATAGTTTTATTGGTTACATACATTGTACATTCAATGTGTACTCAACCCGTACACATTGGAGTTTACATGCACCTGGACACAAGTTACCACACACAAATGGAGTGTGGGATGGTTGAAGAAATAACAAAGATGCTGGAATCCATATTTTTGAAGAGACAAATTGCTTGTAGTTTAACAGTTACAAAGAAACGAGAATCTCCTTACAAGTTGTGGGAAGAATCCACCTCCCACTAACCGCGATAATGCTCGAGTAGGCAAATAATTTTTCTGAGAGTGTTCTCCAGCAACAGTTAAAAGACCAAGACAACTTTTGTAGAATCTCCAATTGTTTTGATGGGGTACAGGTTACACTGCAGCTTCCTCGGTCAACTCGTATGGTCTTCCGTTCGTCTAACGAGTGTGTTCTAGAGATCAAATAAAAAGCAAGAAGATAAATGTATTTTCATCCTGATGGAATGGTCTAACACAAGACTTAATTAAAAGGTTTAGTTTTGTTAATATACAAAGACTAATAAAATTCACCATTTTTGTCAAGCGAAAGTTCAAACTAAGGATTCCTATTCACGAACAAATAATTTATAAGCAAATATTTCAAAACACACTTACAATATTGAGCAGAGTTTAACTCTACAGTAGATGTTGTATCGTCGTCGGGCACCATCAGTGTTCTGAATTCATGGCCATCTACCGGGCTTTATATACAGGCGGCCCATATTCCGTGACCAATCAGAAGCTGTTTTTATACGTAAGGTTACGTTTTAGCCAATGGAAGCATGACCTTCTTATGACGTCAAGGGCGCACCATGCCGGAGCGAATCATTTGAACGCCGTCAGGTTTGTCATCCCGGATGTGACAAATGGCTGTTTGATGACGCGTAAACGATTGAAGGTTTATTGTGACATTAAAGAAGTGTATAACGTGAAGAAAAATATTATGAAATCGTATTCGCTGTTTTATTTATGTTGTTAGAAATTGTGAATGTATTAAATGATTTAGAACAGCAATATTGGCCTCACTTTAAGTGTCCGACCATTGTTAAGAGACCTATACATGATATTAGTATTATTGTAATATAAAAAAGTCCTAAAATGAAACACAATAGCATAAAAATGTTAATATGACGACTAAAATAAGATAGAAAGTACATTGATAAAGAGAGAAAAACAATGAAGCATTGAGTTGTTATTAACATTTACTTCAAATGAAGCATACAGCAGAAACACTAAAACTAACAAAAGCTTTAAAGTCCTACAGGTTAGTGTACAAAGATACATATATGTTACAAGAACAAAAGCTACACATTAAAGGAAAGTAGAATAATGAAGTAGAGTCGTGAGTGCTGCTTGTACTCGGGGGATGAATATAATCTACTTCCCCCGAGGAGAGTCAATTACATCGGGTATAGTTTATAGTCATACTGCTTAGAGAGATATTTACTGGTAAAGGTGAAACACGTACAATGATTTATTTGGTGAGGCCTCAACCAATACCTCACACGTACAGGAGAGTAAATGTGGTACCTGATAATATACATATGAGAATGTTACCACTATTTTAATTTTTTTTTTTTTACATTGTTATAATTAAGTTATAAATATATACGTTTTATGGTAATGTGTAAAGATTACTCGGGTCGTGACTTTATTAAATTCACCGTTCGTAGTTGTCACCAAGGAATGGAGATGTGAGTGAGCGTAGTGTATGTTGTTATTTGTGAATGAAATTTTATAAGAACATAAGAACATAAGAAAGTGGGATACTGCAGGAGGCCGACTGGCCCATACAGGGCAGATCCCTTTCACACCCATCCCAGCACTTCCATGTGCCTATCCAACTTCGTCTTGAAGCTCCGTAGCGTCCCCGATCCTACGATAGCACTCGGTAGCCTATTCCACATATCCACAACTCTATTACCAAACCAGTGCTTGCCTATATCCTTTCTTAATCGGAATTTATCTAATTTAAAGCCATTTGTTCAAGTTATTTCGTTATTACTGAGCTTCAGAACATCTTCCATTTTACCTTTGTTAATCCCGCTTACCCACTTGAACACCTCTATCTTTCAAGATAACGTCAGCAGTTCTGTTACTCACACTCCTAGATATGAACCCAAGAATCCTGTTTGCCTTGTTGCGAACGCTAATACATTGTTTTCTAGTTTTCAAGTCGTTGCCAACAAATACACCTAGATCTTTTTCACAATCTGAGTTTTCTATTTCCGTGTTACCTAGTTTATACTTAACGTTTGTATTCATCTTCCCTATCTGTAGTACCTTGCATTTATCAGCATTAAAATTCATTTGCCAGTCTACTGACCACTTATGTAAGGTATCTAGATCTCTATGATACTGTCTGTGTAGGCTGTGAGTTGGTATCAATCCAAATTTTTTCGTTCGTTTGGTTATCACAAATTCTCTGGTGTTGTTGGGTGTAAATACCCAAGAGCAGTTTATGTCGGATAATCCCCTCGTTTGGTTGTGACGGTGTTTACCGGAGAAGAAGTTCGGGGTCCCGGGGATTCGGAAAGCACGAATGTAGCGGTTTTGAGCTGGAGAAATTTGGACTATATTTCATGAAATGGACTTTGTTGGACTTTGTTTGAATAATGTTGAAGATTACAGCAGAGATTTAAATGTATCCTTGTATTTTGACGCCAAGGTGAAGACTAAAATGGTGAAAATTTGAAGTTATTCGAATGAGCGGATTCAGTGAGCAGTGAGCGACTAATTTGAGGGTTGAGCAGCGAGTCGGCGGGAAGGTGGGGTATTTAAAGGGTGAAGCAGCTAGGATGGATCAGTTACAATCGGCTTCTTGTGTCTGGTGGTAGAACTCGTGTATAGCTATATAAGAAAGTGTAGTTTGTGAAGAAGAAAAGAAAAGAAAAGTTTATAAAGTTGTGTTTAGACATTTGTTCGTTCGGCTGTTAGTGGTCTTTAATACAAGTGATATATGTGTTTGACTTGAGGTCTGTGAAACATATTTAAGATTTCAGTCTGTGGTTAACTAGGGAGCTTTTGAAGGTGTTCATAATTCAAGTACTTAGAGTACAGAATATTTGTGTTGAATACGGTAGTTTAATTAAAATAAAACCCTTTTAAGTGTATATCGTGCTAAGTGTTTTAAAAAGTTGAAGTGTTAATAGTGTATCTAATGAAATTGGCGGATTATGTTGTGTTTTATCAAGAAAGCGTGTTGTCATTTCGTTGATAAGTGACGGAAAGTGAATTCATGAGCATCCAGAATGTGTTGCAACTTTGTTATTGAAATACTCTCTCGAGCTGAAGTTGTTTGGATGCGAACTTCAATGCAGTTCTAAGTGATGGTGGTGGAATCTTGAAAATCGGTAAAAAGAAAAAAAAATGTACAGCATTTATGTGTACCTTGAGCTTGGACAGTTTATAGTGATAAGTGCTCGTGGTGGAATCTTGAAAATGAGTGAGAAGAAAAAAAAAGATGCTGCATTTGTGTGTGAAATAGTAAAATATACTGGTTTGTTTTGATGCGTATAGTATAAAATTGAAGGTGTTGTGTATATAGTGCTCCCATGAACCGGAGAAGTGGGAAAATAAACTAATTCTCTCGACAGCGACCGGAGGTAAACGAGGGGTGAGGGCAGGTAAGTGACTATGGATATTGAGTTTTTTAGTGAGGTAAAGATAGGGATTTGACATGAATAACAATATTGACATGGGTGACGCAATTGATAGCCTGCTTTGAGTGGTACTTGATGTAGTGTTGAATACGAGACGACATGGTGTTTCGATTACAAGTACCTTTTGAGTAATATTTGATTAGGTAAGTTGTATTTTAGTTGATGTGCAGTGCGTATTGTGAAGGAAGCGTTCGAATGTGGGTTATTAGCGTGAAACGAGTGTTGATAATGACTTGATAGCAGTTATATAATCATTGGAATGGTCACGTGACAGTAGTTTGGGAAAATAAATATTGTGACAATGTATAGGTTTTGACTTGTAAGAAAGGAGCGTAGTGTGAATTTTTCTCATTAAAAAAATTTATCGGCGGTGGGAAGATGGCAAATGATTCCCCTCGGGTTAAAATGTAAATTAGTGCTATGTTGAAAACTAGACTGCCAACGCCTTATAAATTTTGCAGTATAGTTGTTAACACAGTAAGTGGCTGAGTTTTTAATAATTTTTTCGTACATTTGCTATAATTAGGAGTGTCAACTATAAAAGGATGAAGTTAGTTTTAGGAAATTTGTATGGAAAATAAGCGGCTTAAAGTCGTAGGTTTTGAATGTACAGTGGGCTAAAGATGCATCGACCCGACCCTGGGACTCTTTCTCGCAATTTTACCCGTCAGTACTCAGTGAGGGAAGGCTGTATGTAAAGGTGACTGTGATTGGTGGATCTGTTTTCGGTTGTATCACTGTTAGGATAATTATTAAAGAAACGAAAAGTAGAATTTTGATAATAAAATAATCATTGTTATTTAAGGTCGTGAGAAGCTAAAGAAAAAGATGTTCGTATATTTGCTTAAATAATGAAGAAAATGTTGTTAATGAGTATTTTGTAGTTGTTGGTATAAAATGTATTTTTTTGTTTAAGATTCTACCAACGGCAAGGAAGCCGCAGTGGACTGGCGCATGAGCATTAAGTTGGAGCCAATTAGCGTGGGAAAAGGTTGATTTCTGCAGAGACGTGACCGGCACAGAGGTAGACTTAGAGTTTAGGTATCGGTAAGGTGAATGAAAATCGTGAATAGGTGTTGTGTGTGCTGTTATATACTGGAGGCTATATAATGGTACTACACTCTTGGTTGTGTGTGTTTACGGTAGTATGAAGTTGTCGTAGATTTAGGCGAGGTGAGGTGGTCGTGTGCCGTGTTATGGTTGGCACATTGTTAGTTGTATACGCAGATTAGAGTCTTCTTAATTATATTGTGTTTGTGCTTTTGTTCCAGGTTCAGCGGTAAGTACTGTTGGCTGAAATTATTTGTTTATTATGGTATATGTGCATTCATTGTAATTTGATATTAATTGCTGTGGGAAAGTCCTTTTTGACTTCTTCCCCCTCCCATAGAAGGTAATATAACGTAAAAATAGTAGTTAAATTTGGTTACTCGAAGATGGGTTTTGAGAAAGTGATTGTTTGGTTTACCTTTGACTTTTATTGCAGGTGTATGGAAAACTAATGGCGTATACTGTGGAATACAGAAGAGAACGTGGCAGAAGTTTTGAGGTGGAGCCTAGCGCGTGTATTGTACACTTGGGGTGACGAATGTGTGAATACGGTATTTAAAATGGAAGGTGTTGGTGATACTGGAGTGGTTTTTGACTTGTGTGAAGTCGCAATTATAGTTGTAGCTGTAATATGAAATTTGATAAGTGGTTCATGGCTAATATATTTGTATTGACAATTAGTTTAAGTTTTATACGTCGGGTAATAATTCGTTTTTTCAGGATGATGTTGGAGGTGGAAGGAGCAGTTATTGTGTGAGGTAGATTAGGGGAATAGTGATGGGTAAGTGACTTTGAAGTTTATGAAATTTTAAATGTATTTTTGTTCTTGTGCCGTAGAGTAATAGAAAGGTTAAAAGTTTTTTATTAAAATAAATGGTTGTGGCTTGAGTTTGGTAATGTTAAGTTTAAAATGTTGAATTTTGTGCCTCGGCTGTAAATTAAAGAAAATGTAAATGAGTTTTGATAAATTGAGTTTATTATATAGTAGAGATAGTGATATTTTTGATAAATGGGTAACGAGTGATGTTGTTTCAGGTTGGTGTGTGGTGGTGGAATGTGGTCCTCGGTTCCCTAGTGCAGCCAAAAGTGCCTAGTTTATAGTGGAGACGGGCAAGGGGAGACTTAAGTGAGGTGTATAAACCTGTGAAAGGGTACTACTTAGTCGAGGAACCCTACCCATAGGTGACTGACGCCCGCCTCACAAGGGGTCAGAGCCGAAGCGGGGGTGCCGGCGGTAGAGCGGTACCGCTCTCGCCTCGCAAGCGAGACGTCTTGGGTTCGATTCCCGGGCCGGTGGAAAGTGGTTTGGACACACTTGCTAGACCCCTTTGTCCCTGTTGACCTAGCAGTAAAGTAGGTACCCGTCGTAAATCGAAAGTTGCGATTTCGTATTCGGGGAAAGTGCGTCGGAGCTAGCCGACAAAATGTTAGACTGTGGAGGGTTGTACGCCCTGGACACAAAATGCTATGACCCTTTAGGCAAGCACGAAGTTGGCATGCTGCCTAGTTGGGCGGTGTAGGCGCTTCTGCCCTTCACCTTGCATGTGAATAAGGGGTGGGGGAGGGGGGATGCCCCTCCCCCCCAAAAAAGTGGTAAAGTAGAATAGAGTTGTGTTGACTGTATTGACTAACGAAGAGGAAGTATGGTCGCCATCCAGAGGTGGGGGAGAAGCCGATGTTTGAAAGGAGCCAAGTGTTGTAGCCAGTCGACGTCTGCACCATGTGCTTAAAGGTAATGTAATCTGTTAACTGGTTGTAGGTGGGGTGTGTTTGATATAAAAATGAAGTGACTTTGGTTGTTGTTATTGATGTGGTAATTGTTTTATACAGGAGTTGTTGCAGTCCGTAAGACGTGATTGGTGTGTGGTAATGGAGAGGGACATTAACGGTCGACTGAATGTTGGAAAGGAGAGCCAGTAAAGGTGTAAGTATTGTTTATTGAAGTTGCAGCTGTACTTTGTGTTAATTTGAAGAGTAGAGTATTTGTAACATTGACGTATTTTAATTTTTTTCATGGTGGTGGAGGAATATGGCGGAATTGTGGAGATGAGCGCGTCGACACTGGATCCTGTGATGTAAAATTTTGCAATGTATTATTTGAAGGTGAGTTTTTATTGTATTTGAAAGTTGTGGGTAAAGTTTGTTGTTAGTGAAAAGTGTTGTTATGACTGTGCGGTAAAAGAGTCAAGTGATATGTATGAGACGTTTCCGCTAGCAGTACCCATTGACTCGGTGATAATGGTAGGGATTGTGTGTTGAGGGCTATGAGACTTGCTTTCACTGCAGTTACCCAGAGGGTGTAAAAGTGTCTCGTTTATACTAGAGACGGGCAATGGGTGACTAAATTTTGGTATTACTCGGTCGTGTTGATACTTGGGGCTGTATGTGATATTGCCAGGGAGCGTAGGAGCAGATTTGCGCAATAGTTGGTGTAATAGGAAATTAGTTAAGTTGGTTATGGATAAGAATATGGAGTTGAAGTGTGTTTTTGGTAATGAAATACTTTGTGTTTTCAGGTTGTGGAAGTGCAGGTATTGACTAGGACTACTGATGGGTAAGTTGACTTTGTATTTTGAAGTTGACAAAAGAGATGATAGGAAAATTGAAATAGAGTACTAAGAAGTGTTGGACCTCTGCTGTACTGTAATTGAAAGTACAAGGAATCATTGAGTTATTGAAGTTGTGTGAAACGTAGTTTGGGGTGGAGACAAAAGAGAAGATGTAGAGTAGAGTCTTTTTTGTAATGTGAAGTTTAAAACGTAAATTTTTGTTAATTGTTAGGTTCGGCTGTAGAGAAATTGTGTAGTTTAAAAGTAAAGTGATTGGTTTAAAGTGTTATTTTTTTCAGGTTTGAGGATGGGGTGGTGTTGGCAAGTGCCGTCACCAGGTTGCAGAAAGGGTGGACTACTACATGTATGGGGCTGTGCACTAGACTGTGTTGAGGAGCAGCAGCGTTTTAAGATAAGTGGTGTGGTGTGTTGCATCATGTATTGATGAATCGTTTGTAATAGTTTAGGGAATTGAGTGTATTGTAGTTGATTTGAATTGTTGGAAGACCTGTGAAATAAATGTAAATTGTTGATCATGAATTATAGGGTAGTTTTAGATTGGTATAGGTGGAGATTGGATGTAGCAGGCAATAGAAATGTTAAGAATACTGTAGAGGCATATATATTTGATATAATGTTTTGTTTGTTTTCAGGTAAAATGGGTGTACGTGTTGGTGATTGTGGCGTTGGAGCGGGTTTTTGAAGGGACGACTACCTGTATGGAGGTAGAGTAATGAAATGTGGCAGGGTATGTTTATGGAGTGCCGGAAGTTGTGGTGGGTGTGTATTGTAATTCTATAGTAGTGTTAATAGAAGTTAGTTGGTAGCAGGCTAGTATTGTTGTTACACACTCGAGGCTGTGTAATGATTGGTACTAGCCTTGGTGAATGGTTTGTAGTAGATTATGTAGTTTGGTTTGTGTATTGTTAAGAAGTTGGCATTTGTAGTGTATGGTGTTGTTTAAAAGGAAGAGGTTTGGTTTTCGTAGACATGGGTTTTGCCGAGATAATGACTAAGAGAGTGAGTTTTTGTTGTAGGCAAGCCACTAAGAATAAGAGGGACGTGTTGATCCCGAAGGAGATTGGATGCGTGAACCTTTTTGGAATGGTGTTTATTATGGATTTGTTTTTTCAGTGGTGCATCGGTTGTTGTGAGAAAGCATCGGAAACAGTGGTGGATGGAGGCCATGTAGGAGACGACCAAGTATTGGGCATTTACTGTGGAGGTGACGATGTGGTGGTTATGAAGAGGATGCCCTGTACGTATAATGTATTTGATGGGAAAGGCCATTACGAGTTGACGTCCATTGTTAGTGGGAGACTGTGGCAGTTGTCGGGTAAGAAAGTGGAATTTGCTAAATGTTTTCTCCGTTTCAGATTGTAGTGACGGGGTGAAGTCGCTTTGGCCAAGTCGCCGTCGAGGATTACGTGTGTCTGTGACCGGGGTGTATGGAGTCGAGAAGATGATGTCCTGTGCACGTCTAGCCGTCGTCCCTGTAACTGGAGCTGAGAAGATGATGTCCTGTGAACGTATAACTGTTGTCTTGGTGTATGGAGCCAAGAAGATGTACTGTGAATGTATAGCCGTCGTACCTTTGACGGATTGAGAAGATGATGTCCTTTGAACATGTAGCCGTCGTCTCTGTGACTGGAGCCGAGATGTCGTTTGAACGTATAGCCGTGGTCCCAGTGACTGGGGCGTATGGAGCCGAGAAGATGTCCTGTGAACATATAGCTGTTGTGACTGGGGCTGAGGAGATGATGTTTGAAGCCGAAATTGATGTACTGTATTATATTGCTAAGTGTATAGAATATATGTATTTGAGTTGAATTTTGGGTTTCCTTTATGGCCTGATGTGCATTTTGAGTTGTGTGAAGGAGGGACACACACAAGGTAGACAACAAGTGATTGAGGCACCTGAAGAAGTGGAGCGACGTGAGAAGATGAAGGTAATGTGTGAAAACTTGAGTTTAGTTAATGTAATATGTTTTGAAGTAGAGTCCAGTAAAGTAAAGGTGTTGAAATGCATCATTAACATTGAGATTAGTTAATGTAATATGATTATATGTAAAGTAAAGTAAAGATGTTGAAATGCATCATTAACATTGAGATTAGTTAATGTGTTGAATAATTTGAATTTTAATGCTGTTTTTGTTTCTCCCTTTTCTTGCAGGTACACGGGAACACATGTGGTGTTGTTTTAGAGTGTTTATTGAGCAACAAAGGTGATTTTTCAACTGAAAGAGATTAGTTATTCCTCATTGGTTGTGAGTTGGTATTTTGATGTTTGTTTGCAAACAAAAAGCTCGGACATTGTTGATCTATCACACGACAAAAGTCCATAGACATGATATCTGTGTCGAGAGAGCTTTACGACTAAACCTATTGTCGGTACTGACATTATTGTCAGTATCGACAATATGAAATCGGTTTGCAGTGGCCAGAGCCTATCTTAAAAAGATAGTGACTTTGAAAAAAACCCCGTTTTCTGTTCACTTGGAGAAAATGGGAAACCATCAAAGAAAATGGGAAATTTTCCTCCGTTTTCTATGGCTCCAAGAACCCTGCTTTCTAAGAGATCCCATTTTCTACATCATGCTGTTTTTTCCCTATTCCAAATATGGCTGTACTTTAAATTGTGAAAAATAAAGACATTGATTATATGCTTTCTTTTATTATACATTTAAAATATTTCTATGTCCACATACTTCAAAAAAATTCTAAGTCCACAAAAGATATTCCAAGTCCACACACATGAAAAAAACTAAGTCCACAAACGATTAAAATTTTCTAATTCCACACCTGAAAAAAAACTAAGTCAACAAAGGATGAAAAAAATTCCAAGTCCACAAAACATAAAAATTATTCTAAGTCCACACACGAAAATACTAAGTCCACAAAGGATAAGAAATTTTATAAGTCCACAAAGGATGAAAATTATTCTTAGTCCACAAAACAAAACAAAAGTCCAAGTCCACAAACATAATAAATTTTTCTAAGTACACAAAAGATAAAAAATACTAAGTCCACAAAGAATGAAAAATATTCTAAGTCCACACACATGAAAAAAAAACTAAGTCCACAAAACGAAAAACTTTTCGAAGTCCACAAGGGATGAAAATTTTTCTAAGTCCACAAAGGATAAGATTTTTTTTTCTAAGTCCACAAAGAGTAAGAACTTTTTCTAAGTACACAAACAATACCAATTCCACAAAGGATAACAAATTTTCTAAGTCAACAAACCATAATAAATTATTCCTAGTCCACAAACATATTAATTTTTCTAAGTCCACAAAGGATAAAAAAAATACTAATTCCACAAAAGATGAAAAATTTTCTATGTCCACACAGGATGAAAAATATTCTAAGTCCACAAACATAGTAATTTTTTCTAAGTCCACAAACATGAAAAATGTACTAAGTCCACAAACGATAAAAACATACTAAGTCCACAACACATGACAAAATTTTCTAAGTCCACAAACATTAATTTTTTCTAATTCCACAAAGGATAATAAATTTTCTAAGTCCACAAATATTATCAATTATTCAGTCCACAAAAAAAAAAATTTCCAAGTCCACAAATATTATCAATTATTCCAAGTCCACAAAACATCAAAAATTTTCTATGGCCTCACACGATACAAAATATTCCAAGTCCACAAACATTTCAAATAATTCAAAGTCCACAAATATTCGAAATTATTCTAAATCCACAAACATAATAAATTATTCAAAGTCCACAAATATTATCAATTATTACTAGTCCACATACATATTCAATTATTACAAGTCCACAAAAAAAAAATATATACCAAGTCCACAAACATAATAATTGTTTTCCAAGCCCACAAAGGATGACAAAAATACTAACTTCACAACGATTACAAGTCCACATACATGAAAAATATACCAAGTCCACAAACAATAAATTTTTTCAAAGTCCACAAACGATACAAAATTATTCCAAGTCCACAAACAACAAATTATTCAAAGTCCACAAATATTCGAAATTATTCTAACTCCACAAACATAATAAATTATTCAAAGTCCACAAACAGAAATTATTACAAGTCCACAAATATTATCAATTATTCAAAGTCCACAAAACAAAAACTATATTCAAAGGGCAAAAAAACATTCAAAGTCAAGAAACATCATAAATTATTCCTAGTCCACAACACATTAAACACATTTTCAAAGTCCACAAAACAAAATATATTCCACATCCACAAATAACTTGCATATATTCAAACATAATACAAGTCCAAAACTTATTCAAAGTACAAATAACTCGCGTAAATTCCACCAAAATTATACGACTCAAAAATTATTACGAGTATACAACTAACTAGTACATTACAACAACCAAAACACATTGCATATCAATAAATATTACAAGTCCACAATTAACTTTAATCAATTCAAACAACACAATTCAATCATTTTTTACAACTCCACAAGTGACTAAACAACACAATTTTATTTTTACGAGCCCACGCGTCAATACGACGACAGACACGTAACTCGACGATATTAGAACTGTGCTGATTTATAACATTACAGACAATTCCCTAATATTTAAAGTCCACAAATAACTTCAACCGTTTTATACGACTATTCAAACGACAAAACACGTTCAAAGAAATCACAACAAAATATTACAACTACACAATTGACTCCATTCAACTTCAAAAAATAACTACAGGTAGTTCTCCTATAACGCGATAATTGTGTTCATGTAAAATATCGTGTTATAGAAAATCGCGTAATAGAAATAACAGGGCTTATGGAGAAAATAGGGTTAGGTGCAGATTACTCGAAATCGAAAAAATTTAGTAGTTAGCCTAATACAAAGGATAGCACAGTCTAAATAAATGTTACATTCATATCTAATAATGAAATCATACAGTAAATGTAACACTTTAGTTGATGGGGGAGAAGGGTGATTTTGAGGTTGATAAAATCGAGCTTCTCTTCAAGTGTTATATCCTTTCTTTTACGATCATCACCGGGAATTCTATCACCAGAACGCTTCTCGTTGATATTCTTTACTATATTCACAGTTAATACAGTGGGGTATGCTATAACGAACGAAACTCCTACAACGAACATTATTTAATTTTTTTTTTTTTTTTCTAATTTATTGTTTTTTTATTACAAATATTAATGATATTCTTTATTTCAGGGGTTTAGATGCATATTTATGCACTTTTTTACAATTTTTACAATTTTATATTATATTTTTCAGTGTTAAGTGGTTGTATTTGGGGGCCTGGAACGGATTAATCCTATAACGAACGAATGCTATAACGAACAAGGTTCTAGAACCAATTAGATTCGTTATAGCATACCCCACTGTACCACAAAATTGGAGAAATAGTAAGCAAAAATCGCGTTATAGCAAACAAGCGTTCGCGTTATACAAATATCGTTCCTAATTCATAAATCGCGTTAGAGCAAATTCGCGTTATCAAAACACGCGTTATAGCAGAACTCCTGTACTCCACAATAAAACATTTTCATTCTCATCAATTTTACAACATTAACTTACACTTTCCAACATCTCAGCCTCTACCATTTACTTAATAAATAACCGCTTTCGCCGCGACAATTAAGTAATCGCCATTTCTGGCGACTGCGTGTTTTCGCGGCGCCGAACAAATATTTCAAACTACACATTACAAGCATAATAACTTAACATTATTATTATTATTATCAATAACAATTGCTTTACAAATCAAAATAGACCTCTTCATTTATTAGAATATCACCACAATATCTATTTCTTACTCACGACATATTTATAACAACGCCAATAAATGAAATCGACACAAAGCAACAATGTCGACAACAAATTACATTTCCGACAACACGCGTATAAACGGACACGACAACCGACAGAGGGAAGAGGAGAGGATCGACACCAATGGGAGGGTGACAACGAACGGGATGAGGAGGGAGGGACACAAACACAAAGGGGGTAGGAAAAGGAAGGGACTCGCATTCAAACGCGGGGACGAGGAAACGAGGACAGATAACACGAGGAGGAGGAGGGGAAACGGGACACGAAGAAGGAGGAGGAACGAGAACGACGACGGGACGACGACGGAGAGCCGGGGGGAAAAGAAATAAACGAAGGGAGAGGTTACAAAATAAACGCCGTCCTCGTATTCCTTCCCCTTCTCGTCCGCCAAATTTAAGTATTATGCACATTAACGATACACGCATCGACACGAACACAACTACACGCGTACTTCGAATGCCACAATTACGTACGAGTATAAATCGATGCCTAATAAACGACACGCCACTAATAACCAAAAACGCATTACAGCCGCATCGCGTATTTCTTCGAGTACGTGTCGTCGAGTCAAAATGTGCACCCGCGCGCGTTCCGCGACCGTCCGCTCTCCCGCAAACTGCCCCTATCGAACCTTCCCACCATTTAAAACCTATTCCTCTTAACCAACTCTACTTCAAAACCGCTATTACACTACTCCTTGCACTGTCACTATGCTGAAATGCACTGTAGTTTGAGCTTTTCCCCATCTAGTTATTATATATCTTACTTGTATATTATTTGTAATTCGAAACCCATTCCCCAAATATGTAACTGTATATTTTCAACCTTCTGGCTGCCAACCTCTTTCAATAAACCGTTAATTATTATTATTATTATTATTATTATTCGCGTCTATTCTCCGACTTTCCTCGTGCCCCCGCGTCGTCTCCCTCTCCGTACTTCCCCCGCATTCCGTGTCCGTCCTCCGCCCCTCTTTCCCGTCCCGTGAACGGACCGTGATCGACCGTAGTCTATATCCGCAAATACCTGCACCCCCCCCTTTTTACGTATTACTCTCCTAAACCGACATTTACTCGATTCGTCGTCGCCGTTCGTTCAAAGACGTCGTCGATTCGATCGTCTCCCGCGACCGTGCCGCCGATCCTCGACTCGTCCCTTCCGCAGATTTCCCCGCGTGTCCTCTACCGCGCGACTTCTTCCCTCTTCAAAATCCCCAGCGCATCCGTTTCTCACAATTACGCCGCCGCGCCGATTCCTTTCGTGCCCTGCAAAATCTATCGATCCTTGTCCCTCGCACCGTCCTTATCGCCTTTTACTTTATATCTTCACTAATATATAACTACTACCTCAATCTATTTCCTTTACTCTCTCTCTTTCTAAATAGTCAGTCCTAAACAACTATCTTCTAATTCTCCCTTCTCATAACTCAACAAAATAGTCATCATTTCTCCATTCTTATCAGTTACCTCAACAACACCATCTTATTAATCTATGTCGGTCCCATCTCCCCCTTCTTTTACTTTCAAAACGCGCGCGTCGTCTCGTATTTGCGCTTCCGTTATTTGAGGACGTATCCCGCCGCCGGTGACGTGCGTGCCGGAATTCCGCATTAAATGACATTCGAAATGCTACCACCTATTTGCTAAATGTCTACAATCAACAAATTATTGCAAACCCCTAGTCATCACAGACAACATCTTCAATAAATTCATTCTCATTATGTATCGACTTCCAAAGTCAGTATGTAAAAACAATACTACAAACATTATAAAAATCATTACTCTACACAAACAAAACAGGCATCAATTTTACAAATTAACTTCGTCTTTAAAACACTCAAACTGGACTGGCACAAAACATAAGTCGCGATACAATATCGACACGCGTCTTCTTCTGCGTCGACGAGTGTATTCTTCCCGTGTTCCGCGGTGTCTTCCTCGCACGTCCGGCGATATCTTCGTCCACAATTGATGAGTGTCTTCGTGGCGCGTCGAGCGGCGTCTTCGTCCTCGGTCGACGGTCTTCGTCCGAATCGGCTCCGAGACGCTCTCGGACGCCGACTGTAGAATCTGTCTCCATTCCCGTCTCTAACTTGCATCGGCTCGCTCGTCCACAACTTAAACAAACAAATTACTATAAATATATATATATATAAACAATTATCTACTAATAAGAAATTAAAGATTGCAAACTGTAGGCCTACAATTCGGTTAACGAACAAAAATTTGGTTGACGAATTTCATACGAACCGACCTCGACGTGTTTTCGCTTGCACTGACCGGGCAACCGGCTTTAGTATCAGTCCGCCAATACATTAATCGGTTCTAGGGCTTAAATTCCTTACTATTTTAGTAAATATCAAGAAGTTTATACTATTCAATAATTTTAAAAGTTTAATATTCAATTTTTTAGTCATTTTAACAATTATTGAAGGTAAAGTGACTAGTTTAATGCGCAGCATCCAGCCTCTTAATACAGCAAACAGGCATTAGTCTCTCTCTGTTTTCACTGGAGGTAACATCTTCCTTGACACTCTCTTCAACTAAACACTTTTTTTTTCTGAGTTTCCAAGCAAATTATTGGTCATCTTGAAATATATTTTACATATTGACAATATACAGTATAATGCAGTGCAGTGTTGATTTAAAGAAATTAATCTTGAATTACACCAAGAGAGCTAAAATTTTATGGGTGAAATGGCGCCATGGGGTGACTTCTCTTCTTCCTTCTCCTCCACCCCCATTCTAAATCCCATCATCATCATCCAGGAGCCTTCTACATATACACCTCAAAGTAAGTGAACTTTTCTACCATTTTGGTTGAATTTAGGAAATTTTCGTTCAGCTGGAACCAATTACCCAAAAACCCATTGAAACAATGGTTTCGGTTAACGAACGACCTTCTGGAACGGATTGAGTTCGTTAACCGAGATTACTGTGTGGTATATATATATATATATATATATATATATATATATATATATATATATATATATATATATATATATATATATATATATATATATATATATATATATATATATATATATATATATATATATATATATATATATATATCATGTAAATCCACAATGAAAACGTGGATAAGATAAATCTTGATAAAATCACACTGCAGGAAAATGGAAACAACGAGATTGCCTTGGCTTTTAAGTCTTCGTCTTGAATAAAGACGAAAGCTAAGCTACTTTCCGTTGATTTCCGTGTTTTATGATATATATATATATATATATATATATATACATATATATATATATACATATATATATATATATATACATATATACATATATACATATATATATATATATTCTTCAATAATATTTTCTTAACTTTTTACTTTATTATTATTTATATTATTAATAATATTTTGTATAAATCATACATTTTTAAATATGATGCCTGATAAAGGATCTGTCTTGATAGGACAGATTATGTAAATTACTTTACTCATGTTATCTATATACAATGAAATTCCACCAATTCTTTAAAGATCAAAACTTTTCGTGCCATTTACACCAGTATACAAAAGATAAGCTAATCCTATGCTAATGGGTTTATACCCCATTTATGAGAGCATAAACCTCTCTCTTTTTAATGCCAATTTCTCCGTCTCAATTAATATTCGTTTCGTCTCTAATTTCGGGACCAACCTTATCTATTTCTGCCACTTCATGATTTGGAGCATGAGCAGGTTTAGAATTAAACCTTTTATCTTTTATTCCTCTAATTATTACAAAAAATAATCGGCATTCCTCCGAATCGGCACTTAAATACATTCTCGTCCCAGCTCTACGATCCGCTATTATTATTTTTTCTGCTTCAATTATATTTAGTTCTCCCAGCTTTGCACCACTTTGCTTAACTCTTGCTCTTCTTCTTAAACTAGGAGCAGCTCCATTCCATTTTTTATTCCCCCAAGTTATAGAAGGCATAAATTGAATTCAATCTATTGCACTCGTAACCGTTCAAAAAATTACTCGTGTACTTTTACTTTCGTGTCTCGCTTTTAATTATTTACTAACTTCAATGTTATTTTATGCAATTATTTTATCAGCAACTATTGGAGCAGTTGGTGCTATTAATCAGACAATGCTTCGAAAAATTTTAGCTTTTTCTTCTATTAATAATATAGCATGAATATTTTCTGTTATTTTAATCAGTTAAAATGTGTGAACAATATACTTTACTTTTTACTCTTTAATATCTACTTCAGTACTGTAGCATTAATTTTTCACTTCCAACAGATTTTTCATTTTTCTCAAATTACTTCCAATAATGCTTCACCCCTGCCTAATAAAATTCTTATACTTTTGTCTTTACTTTCACTAGGTGGACTACTGTAGTGGATACTCTCCCCTACAACTGACAAGCCTAGCCGCATTCCATAGCGGCGGAGTTCAGCCAAACGGCGACTTTCTCACGGCAAGGGGGGGGCACCTGGATACTCTCGCCACAAGCCTAGTCGCCTAGACTCGCGCCAAGTTTCTCTGACAAGTCTAGACTAGGGGGGGGGGTCGACACCGGCGACGCTTACATCCGGTCTTACTTCCGGTGGCAGAGTATACGAGCTCTCGCTCTTGCAATTGAAGTCCATTCTACTCCACGTTCCTGAACCGGCAAGACCTCCAAACAAGCTCCTAACCCAACGGACCTCTGAGCAAGCTTCTCACCAACCAGACCCCCAGCAAGCTCCTCACCCGACGGGACCTCTCCACACGGCAACTCCCTAGCGCTGCGCTGTACGTACGATATATACAGAAAACGCATTGTGAGTTTCTATCCCACCTCAATCCCGAGTGCGAGATATCTACGCGTGAGTACGTACGTGAGCCCGTACAGAGAGAATTTGACGACTGGCCACATACGGTATGCCACACTACCACCTTTTACTGGATTTTTCCACGAATGAATTTTAATTCGACAAATAACCTCGTTATTTTTTGTCCCATTATTAATTCTTCTAACGTCTATTTTAATTTCCCTATATTAATACTTACGAATTTCAATTTCAGCGCTAGTTCTATTTTCGCCTAAATTGAAATGGTCGTCTTCCCACAGAAGAGACAGATTTTTTTTACTCCTTTTATAGCAGTTATTATTGTTTTTGGCCTCTTTATCCCATCAGTTTTCATTATATTCTAAGATTTTTAAGTTATTTAAACTAACATCCTTCAAAGTTGTCAAAAAAAGAAAATCTTTTAAATCTTAAAGTACTTTCACATTCATTTATAAGCCCCGGCGATATACACGTCTTTAGATTTACAATCCGGTGCCCATTCCTCGGCCGCCTCGTCACGCAACGACGACTCTTCGACAAATCATAAAGACGTCGGTACTCTACATTTTATTTTCGGAGCACGAGCGGGCACGGTAGGAACTTCGTCGAGACCGGTAATTCGTGCCGAGTCGGGTCGACCGGGAAATCTCGTCGGTGACGACCAAATCTATGAAGTGGTAGTGACGGCTCATGCATTTCTAATGATTTTTTTTATAGTTATACCTATTATAATTGGAGGTTTTGGTAACTGACCAGTTCCACTTATACTAGGTGCCCCGGATATGGCATTTCCTCGTATAAATAATATAAGATTTTGACTTCTTCCCTTTTCTTTAACATTATTATTAACAAGTGGAATAGTAGAAAGTGGGGTAGGAACCGGATGAACCGTTTACCCTCCGCTCTCTGCAGCAATTGCTCGTGCGGGTGCTTCCGTTGTCTTGGGAATCTTCTCGCTTCCCCTGGCTGGTGTTTCATTTATTTTAGGTGCAGTAAATTTCACGACAACTACTGTCCATATACGAAGGAAAGGTACGACAATAGACCGTATGCCATTATTTGTACGATCGGTATTTATTACGGCCATTCTTTTACTCCTTTCGCTTCCTGTTCTAGCAGGAGCTATTACTATACTCTTGACAGATCAAAATTTAAATACTTCATTCTTCGACCCAGCACTTTATCAGCACTTATTCTGATTCTTTGGTCATCCTGAAGTGTATATTCTTATTCTCCCAGCCTTCGGTATAATCTCTCGCATTGTTACGCAAGAATCCGGGAAAAGAGAAGCCTCTGGAACTTTAGGAAAAATTTATGCTATAATACCAAATGGAATTCTTGGATTTGTTGTTTGAGCTCACCACATATTTACTGTAGGTATGGATGTTGATACACGAGCCTACTTTACTTCGGCCACAATGATTATTGCTGTTCCAACTGGAATTAAATTTTTTAGATGATTAGGTACCCTCCAAGGGACTCAAGTCAACTACAGCCCATCTCTACAGGAGGAGTTCTTGCTAATTCATCTATTGATATTATTCTTCATGATACATATTATGTTGTTGCTCACTTTCATTATGTACTCTCTATAGGAGCTGTTTTTGATATCTTTGCAGGAATTGCTCACTGATTCCCTCTTTTTACAGGTCTGTCTATAAACCCTAAATGATTAAAAATTCATTTCTTAACAATATTTACAGGAGTAAATGTCACTTTCTTTCCCCGGCACTTCTTACGGTTAAATGGGCTATCGCGACGACATTCTCATTACTCGGATGCATTTACAACACGAAATGTTCTTTCCTCGATTGGATCGATAATCTCTCTTGTAGCCGTCCTAGGATTCCAAGACGGTGCATCCCCCCTTATAGAGCAACTTATCTTCTTTCATGACCACACTATGGTTGTATTAATTATAATTACGGTAGTACCCCGATTTACGCGGTCAATTGAACCCACGGGGTACCGCGGAAAGTGAAAAACCCCATAAAGTGAACAACAGAACATGTGGGATTAATTTCAATAGAGACTGGCCCGACCCCCAAACTCCACTTTTTCCCACACAATACCTATGTTGTAGTAAAAATAACATCTTAATTTTATGATGGTATGCTCACACAATTAATATTTAAGAAAAATACAGTCGCCAGGTTAATGTCCATTCAAATAATGGACTCAAATCCCCCCCCCCCACCTCTTCCCAGCTCACTAGCTCCTACCTCTCTGAGAAATGTTTGGGTGAAAACACTAGATTTTAACGTTTAGTAATAAATAATACCCCAGACTAAAGTTAGGGTAATATAATTGACATTTCTGGATTCCTTGCAGGTCAGGGAATATTTTGAATTTAAACTTCATATATTTTGCACAAAAGATAAAATGTTTGCTTTGTGTAAACCAAATTATTACATTAGATCTAAAATTTGTACAGTATGTCTAATGCGAAATCCATGATGTTTATATTCAAAATGATCATCATACTGTAAGAATTCCAGCAATGTACAGTGAGTTCTGCTATAACGCGTGTTTTGATAACGCGAATTTGCTCTAACGCGATTTATGAATTAGGAACGATATTTGTATAACGCGAACGCTTGTTTGCTATAACGCGATTTTTGCTTACTATTTCTCCAATTTTGTGGTACAGTGGGGTATGCTATAACGAATCTAATTGGTTCTAGAACCTTGTTCGTTATAGGATTAATCCGTTCCAGGCCCCCAAATACAACCACTTAACACTGAAAAATATAATATAAAATTGTAAAAATTGTAAAAAAGTGCATAAATATGCATCTAAACCCCTGAAATAAAGAATATCATTAATATTTGTAATAAAAAAACAATAAATTAGAAAAAAAAAAAAAAATTAAATAATGTTCGTTGTAGGAGTTTCGTTCGTTATAGCATACCCCACTGTATTAACTGTGAATATAGTAAAGAATATCAACGAGAAGCGTTCTGGTGATAGAATTCCCGGTGATGATCGTAAAAGAAAGGATATAACACTTGAAGAGAAGCTCGATTTTATCAACCTCAAAATCACCCTTCTCCCCCATCAAGTAAAGTGTTACATTTACTGTATGATTTCATTATTAGATATGAATGTAACATTTATTTAGACTGTGCTATCCTTTGTATTAGGCTAACTACTAAATTTTTTCGATTTCGAGTAATCTGCACCTAACCCTATTTTCTCCATAAGCCCTGTTATTTCTATTACGCGATTTTCTATAACACGATATTTTACATGAACACAATTATCGCGTTATAGGAGAACTACCTGTAAATTATATTCTGGCCGGGTAATTTGTATGAATTTTATGAGCCAAATAAAATAAACAAATTATACTTCACCGCGTATACGAGTAGATGCACCGCGGAAAGTGAAAGTCCGGTTCTAGCGAGGTACCGCGTAAGCGAGAAATCGCGGAAAGTGACACCGTGTAAGGCGAGAGAACGCCGTACTTCTTTTGTCGGTTACGTAATAGCCGCCGTATTTTCCAACGCATCTATTAATTGATTTCTCCTTGAAAACCAAACATTTGAAGTAATTTGGACAATCTTTCCTGCTATTATTTTTGTTTTTATTGCTCTTCCTTCACTTTGATTACTTTATCTTTTGGATGAAGTTAATAATCCTACAATTACTCTTAAGACTATTGGACATTAGTGATATTGAAGTTATGAATATTCAGACTTTTTACAAGTACAGTTTGACTCTTATATAACTCCATCTAAAGAACTTGATTTATCTGGTTTTCGTCTTCTAGATGTAGACGATCGAACTGTATTACCTATAAATACACAAGTCCGTATATTAGTTACTGCTGCTGATGTTATTCACTCTTGAACTGTTCCAGCCCTTGGAGTAAAAGCAGATGCAATTCCTGGGCGTCTTAACCGAATCGGATTTACGGTTAACCGGCCCGGATTAGTTTTTGGGCGACGTTCAGAAATTTGCGGTGCTAACCGTAGAATTATACCAATTGTAGTAGAGAGTGCGTCGGTCTCGGCTTTTTTAAATTGAATCTCTTCCTCGTCCGATCTTTCGCCCGACGACCGAAAGCAAGCGGTGTAGGTCTTTTAAACCTATCGTAGTAGAGGCGCCTACTTCCGGTGGAAAAAGTTAGTTAATAATAATATGAGCTTGTCAAGCTCAAGTAATTCCATTGGAATACTTTTTGATGCCTCAAATAGCACCCCTTTTATGATTAAATCTATTTTTTTATATTCCTTACTGGCTTTCTTTTATTTTTTATTATAAACTATTTTATAAAATCTCCACCTAAAATATCTCCTTCAATTGAATTAAAAACTTAAAAACAAAAAACCTGAAAATGATAACAAGACTATTTTCTATTTTTGAACCTTCTTCAAGAATCTTCTCATATCAATTAATTGATTATCAACTTTTGTCGGGTTACTTTTTATTCCCTACGAGTATTGACGATCAACCCACGAGAGATATACAAAAGTGGCAATTTTAACTCGAAGGAAAAGCACAAAAACACAGCAATACCGAGTGTGGCTGGATCTAACCTGACCTGACCTGACCTGACCTGACCTAACCTGAAGGATGGAGCACACCTACATTGCCCCAAGCTACTGTCCTGGCCACGTGGCCACGCGCCTGCCCAACCGCATCCAGCCCGTACGAGCGCGAACCGATTGCTACAAGAACAGCCCAGTCCCAACCATTGTAAAAATTATCAACACCTAATTATTATATATCATATTTGTATCACATATGTTACTTGTACATTATTTGTAAATCAAGAGACCCATTCCCCAATTATGTAATTGTATATTTTCAGCCTTTCGACTGCCGTGCTCGTTCAATAAACCGTTAATTATTATTATTATTTAATATATACGGTATATCAAATCACGGTTTAAAATAAATAACTTATAATTTTGGCACCACAAACCAACGTTTTTATTAAACTATTTAAACTAAAATCTTGGTAAGATTATAACTGTTTTTACAATAAGAACATTTAAAGGCAACCAATGTAGCATCAATACTAAGTATTCAGTAACACTTCCTGAACAACAAGAAAACAATGAATTGAAAAACAACCCATACTGGATTATTGAATATATGTATAAAGTGTATGCAGCCCTAAAAAAAATAGTGAAGCAATTCCAAATATTCTAATCTTTCTTCACCTAACTACACTTAAAATTAGTCTAATTTCTCCCAATAAATTAATAGTACGAGCTGCTGTATTACCATTTCTTAACAAAAATCACCATAATCCTAAACTAGGTATAAAATTTCATAAACCTTTATTTACCAATAATCTTCGACTTCCTAAACGCTCAAACTATATTATGTAATTTTCGGTGAGCTGGAACCGATTACCCAAAATCCCATTGAAACGACGGTTTCGGTTAACGAAATTTTCTGTCAACGAATGACCTTTTGGAACGAATTGCGTTCGTTAACCGAGGGACCGCCGTATTACAAAACAATAAATACGGTATCGGATAACGCACATTTTTTGGTGTCGATTATAAACCAAAATTTCCCAGATAAGCCAAAAGTATAGTTCTCGAGTGTTTTTAACCGAGAAAGAGCAAGTACTGTACACGACTGTAATTCGCTATACTCACAGTTCCCGTCCGTGACCGGATTGTTTGTATCCTCCAAATGGTGTTTGTGGGAGACACACATCATAGCATCCCTGAAACAACATCATGGTAATTATAACACTGTCCCTCTCTCATTCCCTTCTAGCAACTATGACAGCTCTTGTAACATGGTAGAAGATCATGTTGATAAAGAATGTTTGTGAGCAATAATTAAAAAAAATTGAGAGGCGAGATAATGGCAGGTTGTGTGTAGCATAATTTTGAATTTCTGTAATCTATATATATAAAGTTGTAGCCTCTGTCTGTTTGTTCGCAAACTCCTCCTAGGGTTTTGGAGATAGACCCCCATAACCATATATATTCTGAAACTACATTACCCAGGGTACTTGGATAAGTATATTTCATTTTGATCAAAGGGGGGTCCCCGGGGGGCACAAACCCCCCACTGAAAATTGTTTTCCCTTCGATTTAAATGAAATTTAAACCATAGGTAAATGACCAGAAATGATGCCTATTCACAAAATATCAGCAAATTTCAATAATATTAAGACACCCGAATGGGGGCTAAACCCCCCTATATTAAAAATTTGGGAAGCCCATAACTTGAGTATTGGAACCTCTATTATCACAGGGTTTTTCTATTAATTAAACGTAAAACAACAACAAAAATTACCCCTCTTATAGAAAAATTTGACAAATTTAGACAAAACATCGCTAGAATTACGGCAAGAAAAATTATCAGTTAATGCCTCTACTTTTTTAACATTTTCATTTATTTATTTTTTTTCAGACATCCATTATGCCACAGAAAAGAAAGTCCAGTTATGCAAATACTCCACGTGCACAGAGGACGAGGCTTCGTCGTCAATCCGAAAGCTGCGATGCAGTGTTCTTAAATTTTTAGTCTTAAATTTCATAAGGATAAGAACTAAATTCTCGTCAATCTATCCTCGTAATTTACGTCTTATAGACACATTCAATGCATAACTACGTTTCGGTTGTAGCCGAAGCTTTCATTTCAATAATGGATTTTGAAAAAACTATTGAGCGAAAATATACGGCGTCAAACAAAATTTTTTAATGCGTCCTCGCGTATTGCAGCAGATCGGGACCGTAACTATACAGCATTTCAATTTGTTTCATTCGTAGTAGTAGAAATTTTCATCTTTTCAACTGATTTTGAAAGGCTCTTGAGCTAAAATAAATGAAACCGAACAAAAGATTCCGAAAATATCTTCACGTTTGCGGACCGTTAAGTTATTAAATGTCGCTTGTCACTGTTTGATACTTGGCTTTATTAGCAAGCTGTGCTCTTTGTGCGATTCAATTCGCATTGACTAAATTACCCATAAAATGGATAACGATTGTGAATCTGAAAGAGAACGTTCATCAAAAGCAACTAAGCCTAGTGATAATAAGGCAAAAGCTCGACCCAATCGTCGATATTGGGATGGCCATTTAAAGTTCGGGTTTCATTGGACTGGAAACGAGGATCGACCTCTCCCACTGTGTGTTGTTTGTGGTGAAAGGATGTTTAATGAAGGCATGGTACCCAGCAAGATAGAGAGACATTTTATAACTAAACACTCACATCTTCAAGATAAAGATCTGAATTATTTCCAAAGACTGTTAGAACAGCAATCCGAGCAAAGAAACTATTTTCGGAAAAAGTTTACAGTTTCTGAAAAGGCTCTAAGTCACTTCTATTGAGATAGCCGAAATGATTGCACTACAAACAAAATTGCACACTTTAGCCGAGTCGGTTATCTTGCCCGCCTGTAGAAAGATGGTTAAAACCATGTTGGGTGATGAAGCCGAACAAGAAATAAGCAAAATTCTGCTCTCAAATAATACAAGCCATAGGAGAATAATGGATTTATCTGCTGATATAGAGGAAAATGTACAGAACGAACTCAGAATTTGCTTTACAAGTTGATGAATCTACAGACATAAGCAACAAAGCACAATTACTTACATTTAATCACTTTATTGATGGAAACCAAATAATAAATCAGTTCTTTTGTTGCAAAGAAATGTCACTCAATACAAGAGGTCAAGATATCTTTGACATTTTATCTGCCTACCTCGAAAAATGGAATTGATCATGGAAGTCATGTGTTGGAATATGTACTGATGGGGCACCATCTATGGTAGGCTGTATTTAAGGTTTTGTATCGCTCGTACAACAGCAAAATACTAATGTTATACGTACTCATTGCTTCCTACATAGGGAGATACTAGTTTCAAAAACAATACAAGTTGAATTAAAGCAAGTTGACTATCAAAAATCCGGCAACCTCGGGACCCGAGGAGTGCCGGATTTTCGAAAATGCCGGAAAACTGACGGTTATATTTGCTGTATGAGTTTAACAGAAAATGACTACCTGTACAGTCCTTTAAACAATGAAAATTAAACACTAAATGAAAAGCAAATGAAATATTATTATATATGCTGTATACGGTAGTACCCCGATTACATACGCGGTCAATTGTCAATTGAACCCACAGGGTACCACGGAAAGTGAAAACCCGTAAAGTGAACAACAGAACATATGGGATTAATTCCAATAGAGACTGGCGCGACCCCCAAACTCCACTTTTTCCGACACAATACCTATGTTCTAGTAAAAATAACATCTTAATTTTATGATGGTACATGCACACAATTAATACTTAAGAGAAATAGAGAAATACAGTCGCCAAGTTAATGTCCATTCAAATAATGGACTCAACTCCCTCCCCCTTTTCTCACACTCCTGGCTCTTCCCTCTCTGAGAAATTTTGAGGGGAAACCACTAGATTTTAATAAATAATACCTCAAACTAAAGTTAGGATAATATAATTGACATTGCTGGATTCCTTGTAAGACCAGGAATATTTTGAATATAAATGTCATATATTTTGCACAAAAGATAACATATTTATTGAGAGTAAACATTTGATCTAAAATTTGTATGTCTAATGCAAAATCTATGATGTTTATATTCAAAATGATCATCAAATTGTAAGAATTCCAGCAATGTAAATTATATTCTGGCCGGGTAATTTGTATGAATTTTATGAGCTAAAACAAATATCTTCAGTTAATAAAAAAAAAATATTCTTCACACACTTTCTGTCAATCAAAGTATCCCACCTTGCCTCCCCCCCCTCTTCCAACCTCGCCAGATGGTCGGTCGGTCCCTCCCTACCAGAGAAATGTGTGGGAGAAACCAGAATATTCACCTTCTTAGAAATAAATAATACCTCAGACTAAAGTTAGGATAATATAATTGACATTGCTGGATTCCTTGTAAGACCAGGAATATTTTGAATATAAATGTCATATATTTTGCACAAAAGATAAAATATTTGCTTTGTGTAAACCAAATTAATACATTAGATCTAAAATTTGTATGTCTAATGCAAAATCCATGATGTTTATATTCAAAATGATCATCATATTGTAAGAATTCCAGCAATGTAAATTATATTCTGGCCGGATAATTTGTATGAACTTTATGAGCTAAATAAAAAATTATACTTCACCCGCGTATACGAGTAGATGCATCGCGAAAAATGAAATTCCGGTTCCGGCTAGGTACCACGTAAATGTAGAATCGCGTGAGGCGAAACCGCGTAAATCGGGGTATTACTGTACTTTTACATATTTATTTATGAGAATATATTCATTCAGTCACAGTTAAGGTAAAATATACTTGTGATGTTATATTTTCGTGAAAATACCCGGTATTTAGAAATACGGTATCGTAGTTTTCTTTTGTTTCAAATTTAATTAGCAAAGATTGATGTTTCAAATGTAATGAACATAAAATTATGTATCTATAAATAAAATCTAAAAAATAAATACTTTATGTTTTACGTCGTCCAGTGCTACCGTGCCGTGGATTTGGCGACTTTGGGCTTGCTATGACGACACGAGAGATCTGCCCCAGCAACTGTACCGACACTCACGGCTGGTGGTGCGACGTTTCCATTGTTTACTGGTAGTTACTGGTACATATTTTTCAACCCAACGAAACTATTGCCCGTTTAGAGGTCGACCCCTAATTTTTTGCCAAATAATTTGGTCTTAAAAACTCTTACTACACACAGGTATATACGGTAAATAAGGACATGGGGGGCCAGGGTTTTTTTTTGGGGGGGGCAGCAAAAGTACACGGATTTTTAACATTCACGGGTATCTCTGTTACCCAACCCCCGCGTATGTTAAGGGCCGACTGTACCGTTAAACCTCGGGCCCCCGGGACCGGGTGTTCCGCCTATGTTCCCACCATTTATTTATTTATTATTATTTATGTTAACAAAAATTCTCGATTTATCCCCGCAGGGAGGGGAGGGGTACTGCCAGCAGCACCCTAACCCAGGGCTTAAGGCCGGTAAGTTATACGGATACTCCTCAAATTACGACCCACTCGACTTACGACCGCCGCGGTCGTACCAAAATTTGGCCAAATTACGTATTTTCGAGTCCCGACGGGACGACTCCCTCGCAACCCGCCGTCTATAGCCGTTGCCGATACAGTGAGTGGGCGTACCAACTTATGCTCGTGCACTGGACATCGCATCGACGTATTTCAAATTTACCGCTACCAAATCTATAGATACTTTTTGGAGACTACATAATTTGGGGGGAACTTTTTTCATTGTAGAAAAGTATCTTGGCGAGTCTATAGGAATATTGGTTCAATTTAATACAGTATAGGTTTTTAAGGCATAATACTCATATAAACTCAGTTAACTTTATGTCCAGCCAACTTCATTCTAGTTCACATCGGGTCCACTTTAGGCAGTGATGGAGAAAGTGCCTGAAAATATTACTTAAGATAGAGCACTGCACTGTTGAAAAGCAAACATTAAAACTTATACACAGTAGTCTTCTTCAAAGCTATGCAAATAAAAGTTTAATTACCTTAACTGAAACATACAAGTAGAAAAAGGTACAAAATGCAGCACACTATTTGTAGAGTATCATAATTAATAAACAATGAAATTATGTTTTGAAAACAAAGCTTAAAGTTATTAATATACTGTACTGTACTTTAAAGAAAAACAAAATAAACACACATTCAAAATTTGGCAAGGGATGGAAAACGTGAATCTGGGCCATATTTTTGACGTGTCGCGTACCGCCGACACCGATGGGACGTGACTTTAGACACTGACATTTACATAAATGCCCACTTTTATAGGATTACCGTACAAGTGCGCTTAAGTACATACTCTAATACACTCGGCTTGTACGCCCAATGACACGACGTGAAGTAACGACGTCGGTCTCACCTCCCGCGGGTCGGCGGCGTCTCTCCGTTAACGGCGTCGCGTGCGAGGCCGGACGGGTCAGTACGGTCGAGTCTGAACTTGTCATACCGAGATGTGTTGTTGGTCCTTGAAGCTTTCTGGAAATGTCACCAATAGTTATATAATACACAACACTGGAAAACTATTATATTATAGACAGGGGTTATTTGACCAGGACTCGGCACAATAACCGCCGGTTATTTGACCGGCATCTAAAATAAAACTAAATCCTTTTGGCAACAGAAAATTATACAATTAAATAAGACCATAGTGTAATGACTAGTTTAATGCCCACAATCCCATTAAAATCCCATACAATCCTCGCAGGTTCCCGGTCAAATAGCCGACGGTTATTTGGCCCAGAATCCGGGTCAAATAACAACTTCGTATTGAAAGCAAAGGTTACTTGTTAGTTTAATACCACACGGAGAAACGGATTACAGAAGTTCTGCTATAACGCGATAATTGTGTTCTTGTAAAATATCGTGTTATAGAAAATCGCGTAATAGAAATAACAGGGCTTATGGAGAAAATAGGGTTAGGTGCAGATTACTCGAAATCGAAAAAATTTAGTATTTAGCCTAACACAAAGGATAGCACAGTCTAAATAAATGTTACATTCATATCTAATAATGAAATCATACAGTAAATTTAACACTTTACCTTGAAAAAATATGAATGTAACTTGATGGGGGAGAAGGGTGATTTTGAGGTTGATAACATCGAGCTTCTCTTCAAGTGTTATATCCTTTCTTTTACGATAATCACCGGGAATTCTATCATCAGAACGCTTTTTGGAGATATTCTTCTTTACCATATTCACAGTTAATACCACAAAATTGGAGAAATAGTAAGCAAAAATCGCGTTATAGCAAACAAGCGTTCGCGTTATACAAATATTGTTCCGAATTCATAAATCGCGTTAGAGCAAATTCGCGTTATCAAAACACGCGTTATAGCAGAACTCCTGTACTCAAATAGGTTAGGTTGAAATTGGGTTTATCCAATAGTTTTTCGTGTATTTTGAACGATTGTGACCTTCGGAAAATTGGTGCACGGAAAAACGATAATTTTACCCGTTTTTATTTGCATTATTTCTAATAAATAAATATGATCTTAATTTCCTCTTGCACTAACAAAAACAATGAATCGTCCAAAGTGAGTTAGACTTTCAACATGAAGGGTTAAAAAACAACTTTGAAAACCCTACCCAACCTAATCTAAACAACCTAACTTCTTGCGATGGACGAGCAAAAATTTCGTCGACACACCCGGTTTCGTACGCGTCCGACGGCGTCTACATTCGTGGACGCGACAGACGTAGAACAGAACTGCGACGACATCGACGGATTCTTGTTGTGCTACCGGGAGAAACACAATTTTGTGGGATTTATTATTTTAATCTCTTTCGCTCGAATTTCACATAATCTGCCATAACCATTCGGAGGACAGTTCAAATCTAGTGTGATATTTACGCAGGAGCAAAATTTTTTTTTCTAGATATATTTAAGCCTCCCTCGTGACCTAAACGCCGAAGACGAGAACCGACTCGCTGCCAAAACATTGAAAACACAAAAAAACAAAACATTAAAGAAATAACCTTTTCTCTCCTCATCAGTTAAATATCGGCTACTCCTCGACTTACGACCGCCTCGGTCGTACCGACATTTTGTCAAATTACCTATTTTCGAATCCCGACGTTAGTGATTGAGCCGTGTACTGACAAAATTTTTGTTTGTAATTCCCTTTAAAATGCCTGGCAAGAGTAAAACCGAGAGTTTCGTGGTGCTCCGAAGAAAGAGAGACGCCCATTTTAGATTATCTATGTACCGTATTATTTTCGCATTTTCGACTTGCGACCCGGTCGCCGGTCCCCGACCCCGTCGTTAAGTCGGGGACCGACTGTACCGTAACGTGCTGGGTATATGTGGTATAGCTCTACCGTACTGTACGTCATTATCTACAAGACTTAAGTTGGACTCGCGAACGAGCCTCGGGAACTCGACTCGTCTGTCGGTCGAGAAGCTCCGATATTGGCTCATATGATCGACGTGTACGCTCGCCCCAAAATAATATCTTTAGCCACGGGGTCGATGTTATTCGAGGCTTTCCGAGCAATGTTACACGACCTGTCTCTGAACTGTTGCTAACACTGCATCTACACCTTTCAGCACAAACGAGTACATACGCGTTTTTGAAAGATGCGAATCCTCGGAGGCTTCGGATCGCGCGTCGCGCGAATTGAGATCGTGTGTCGTAAATGGACTTTTTGGAGACTACATAATTTGGGAGGAACTTTTTTCATTGTAGAAAAGTATCTTGGCTTTTATAATGCGAGGTTATAGGAATAATGAATCGATTTACTATAGGTTTTTACGGCACAGTACTCTTATGGACTGGGGAATGCCCGTAGAACTTTCCTAACATTCAAAGTACCACAACAATATTAAATACAATACCACAGAGTACTTGAGGTCCAGTTAACTTCACGTCCAGTTCACTGCAGGTCCGGTTAACTTTATGTCCAGCCAACTTCATTCTAGTTAACATCGGGTCCACTATAGGCAGTGATGGAGAAAGTGCCTGAAAATATTACTTAAGATAAAGTACTGCACTGTTGAAAGGCAAACATTAAAACTTATACAAAGAAGTCTTCTTCAAAACTGTGCAAATAAAAGTTTAATTAACGTAACTGAAACATACAAGCAGAAAAAAGGTATAAAACGCAGCACACTATTTGTAGAGAATCATAATTAATAAACAATGAAATTATGTTTTGAAAACGAAGCTTAAAGTTATTAATATACTGTACTGTACTTTAAAGAAAAACAAAATAAACACACATTCAAAATTTGGTATGGGATGGAAAACGTGAATCTGGGCCATATTTTTGACGTGTCGCGTAGCGCCGACGCCCAATGACACGACGTCGGTCTCACCTCTCGCGGGTCGGCGGCGTCTCTCCGTTGACGGCGTCGCATGCGAGACCGGCGGGTCCGTACGGTCGAGTCTGAATTTGTCATACCGAGATGTGTTGTTGGCCCTTGAAGCTTCCTGGAAATGTGACCAATAGCTATATAACATACAACACTGTAAAACTATTATATAATAGGCAGGGGTTATTTGACCAGGACTCGGCACAATAACCGCCGGTTATTTGACCGGGATCTAAAATAAAACTAAATCCTTTTACCCACAGAAACTCCTACAATTAAATAATACCATAGTGTAATGACTAGTTTAACGTGCACAATCGTCCCGACTACAATCCCATTAAAATCGTATACGTACGATCCCCGCAAGTCCCGGTCAAATAGCCGACGGTTTATTTGGCCCAGAATCCGGGTCAAATAACAACTTCGTACACTTATAATAAAGGCACTTGTTTGTTTAATACCACATGGAAAAACTCATTACTCAAATCGGTTAGGTTAGGTTGAAATTGGGTTTTTCCAATAGTTTTTGATGTGTTTAGAATGAGTCTGACCTTCCGAAAGTAGCGCTTCGCCGAAACTACAATTTTCCGTATTTTTATTTGGTTTGTTTTTTTCTAATAGAAACGTGTGACCTTTATTTCCTTTAACACTAGAAACAACAACAAGCATTCTTCCAAACTGAATTACACTTTCAACATGTGAGGTTAAACAAAATTGAAAACCCTACCTAACCTTTTGTGACGGACGCACAAAAACTGAATCGGCACACCCGGTTTCTTACGCGACACGTCGTGGTTACATTTTGTGGACGTGACCAAAATAGGACGAAGCTCCGACAACATTGACGGATACTCATTGCACT
>NW_024755060.1:135692-227283 GCF_018991925.1 Homarus americanus | reverse complement strand
TATAGTTAGAGTGGGAGTGGGGTATAGTTAGGAGTGGGTAAGGGTATAGTTAGGGTAGGTGAGGTATAGTTAGGGTGGGTGGGGTATAGGTAGGAGTGGGGTGGGGTGTATAGTTAGGAGTAGGTGGGGTAGGTTAGGAGTAGGTGGGGTATAGTTAAGGGTAGGTAGAGGTATAGTTAGGTAGGTAGGGTATAGATTAAGGGTAGAGTGAGATTAGGTAGAGTGGGGTACTGTTAGGGTAGGTGAGGGTATAGTTAGGGTAGGTGGGGGTATAGTTGGGTGGGTGGGAGTTATAGGTAGAGGTAGGTGGGGCATGGATTAGGAGTAGGTAGGAGGCATAGTTAGGGTGGGTGGGGGTATAGGTTAGGAGTAGGTGAGGTATAAGTAAGGTAAATTAAGGTAAGAGAAGTATAGATTAAGGTATTAAGTAGAGAGTAACCATTAGGTAAGTAAAGTATAAGCAAAAGAAGAGAATATAATTAAAAGTGCAAAAGTATAATTAAAGTAGTAAAAGTACTATAGATAAGGTAGAGTAGAGTAAAGTTAAGTAAATTAGAGAATAAAAAAAGTAGAGTAGAAGTTATAATTAAGAAATAAAGTAATAGTTAGGGTAGGTTGGGGTATAGTTAGGGTAGGTGGGGAGTATAGTTAGGGGTGGAGTGGGGTATAGTTAGGGTAGGTAGAGGTTATAGGTAGGGTAGGTGGGGGTATAGTTAGGGTAGGTAGGGGTATAAGTTAGGGATAGGTGGGGTATGATTAGGAATTGGGTAGGGGTATGGTTAGGATAGGTGGGAGATAGGTAGGTAGTTAGGGTGGGTGGGAATATAGTTAGGAGTGGAGTGGGGGTATAGGTAGGGTGGTGGGGTATAGGTAGGGTAGGTGGGGTATAGATTAAGGTGGTAGGGTAGGGAAGTTATAGTTAGGGTAGGTGGGGTATAGTTAGGAGTAGGTGGGGTACTGGTGGGTAGGTGGGGGTACATAGTTAGGGTAGGTGGGGGTATAGTTAGGGCAGGTAGGGGTACATAGTTAGGGTAGGTGGGGGTATAGTTAGGGTAGGTGGGGGTATAGTTAGGTAAGGTAGGGGTATAGTTAGGAGGTGAGGTGGGGGTATAGTTAGGGTAGGTGGGGAGTTATAGTTAGGGTAGGTTGGGGCATCAGATTAGGGTAGAGTAGAGGTGCCAGTTAGGAGTAGGTGAGGTATAGTTAGGGTAGGTGGGGGTATAGGTAGGAGTAGGTGGGGGCATATGGTGCAGGGTAGGTAGGGGGTATAATTGGGTAGGTAGGTATAGTTAGAGGTAGGTGAGGGTATAGTTAGGAGTAGGTGGGGGTATAGAATTGGGAGTAGGTGGGGGGTATAGTTAGGGTAGGTGGGGGTATAGTTAAGGGTAGGTAGGGTATAGTTAGGAGTAGGTGGGGGTATAGTTAGGGTAGGTGGGGTATAGTTAGGGTAGGTGGGAGTATAGTTAGGTAGGTGGGGTATAGTTGGAGTAGGTAGAGGTATAGTTAGGGTAGGTAGAGGGTATAGTTAGGAGTGGTAGGGGTATAGGTAGGAGTAGGTGAGGGTATAGTTAGGGTAGGTGAGGTATGGTGAGGTAGGTGAGACATGGTAGGAGTAGGTGGGGTATAAGGTAGGAGTAGGTGGGGTATAGTTAGGAGTAGGTGGGGTATAGTTGGGTAGGTGGGGAGTCATAGTTAGGAGTGGAGTGAGGGTATAGTTAGGGTAGGTGGGGGTATAGGTAGGGTAGGTAGGGGTATAGTTAGAATTAGGTGGGGTATAGTTAGGGTAGGTGGGGGTATAGTTAAGGGTTTAGGAGGTATAGTTAGTGGGAGTGGGGTATAGTTAGGGTGGTGGGGTATAGTTAGGGTAGGTGGGGGTATAGTTAGGAGTAGGTGAGGTATAGTTAGGGTAGGTGGGGTATAGTTAGGGTAGAGTAGGGGTATAGTTAGTAGAAAGGCAGGTAAGGTATAGTTAGGGTAAGTGGGGTATAGTTAGGGTAGGTGGGGTATAGTTAGGGTGGAATTGGGGGTATAGTTAGGGTGGGTGGGGGTATAAGTTAGGGTAGGTGGGGTATAGATTAGGAGTGGAGTGGGGTATAGTTAGGGTAGGTGGGGTATAGATTAGGGTAGGTGAGGTATAGTTAGGAGTAGGTAGGGGAGTATAGTTAGGGTAGGTAGGTATAGATTGCAAAGTAAGGTAGAGAGTATAGTTAGGGTAGAGTGAGGTGATAGTTAGGGTAGGTGAGGTATAGTTAGGGTAGGTGGGGTATAGTTAGGAGTAGGTGGGGGTATAGTTAGGAGTAGGTGGGGTATAGTTAGGAGGTAGGTGGGGGTATAGTTAGGGTAGGTAGAAGTATAGTTAGGAGTAGGTAGGGGATATAGTTAGAGGTGAGGTGAGAGTATAGTTAGGGTAGGTGGGGTATAGTTAAGGGTAGGTGGGGTATAGTTAGGGTAGGTGGGGTATAGTTAGGGTAGGTGGGAGTATAGTTAGGGTAGGTGGGAGTAGATTAGGAGTAGGTAGGGTATAGTTAGGGTAGGTGGGGTATAGGTAGGGTAGGTGAGGTATAGGTGGGAGTAGGTGGGGGTATAGTTAGGTAGGTGGGGGCACAAATGAGGAGGTATAAGAGTAAGGTAGGTAGAGTACAGATTGGAAGTAGAGTAGAGGCATAGATTGGAGGTAGAGTGGGGAGTATAGTTAAGGGTAGGTAGAGGTCATAGTTAAGGGTAGGTGGGGGTATAAATTAGGAGTAGGTAGAGTATAGATTGGGTAGGTGAGATATAGTTAGGGTAGAAGTGGGGTATAGTTAAGGGTAGGTGGGGGTATAGATAGGAGTAGTGGGGTATAGTTAGGGTAGGTGGGGTATAGTTAGGGTAGGTGAGGTATAGTTAAGGGTAGGTGGGGTAGATAGGTAGGGTAGGTGGGGATATAGTTAGGGTAGGTGAGGGCATAAGTTAGGGTAGGTGGGGAGTATAGTTAGGTAGGTAGGTATAGTTAGGAGTGAGCAGGGTATAGTTAGAGGTAGGTAAGGGGTAAGTTAGGGTAGGTGGGGTATAGTTAGGGTAGGTGGGGAGTTAGGTAGGAGTAGGTAGGGTGGGTGGTATAGTTAGGGTAGTGGGGTCTAGGTAGGAGTAGAGTGGGGTGATTACTAGGTGGTGGAGTAGGGAGTATAAATAAAGTGGGAGTGGGGTATAGAGTAAAGATGGGAGTATAAGTGGGAGTGGGTGGAGGTATAGTTAGAGTAGGTGGGGGTATAGTTAGGGTAGGTGGGGGTATAGTTAGGGTAGGTGAGGTATAGGTAGGGTAGGTGGGGGTATATGGTTAGGGTAGGTGGGAGTATAGTTAGGGTAGGTGAAGTATAGTTAAAGGTAGGTAGAGGTATAAGATTAGGGTAGGTGGGAGTATAGGTAGGAGTAGGTAGGAATTATAGGTAGGAGTGGGTAGGAGAGCATAGTTAGGGTAGGTGCAATTAGAGGTAGTAAGGTATAGGTAGAATTAGGTAAGGTATAGTTAGGAGTGGTGGTATAAATTAGGTAGGTAGAAATTTATAGATTAAATTAGGAATTATATTAGGGTAGAGTGGAATTACCTAAGAATAGGTAGAGGGTATGGTTGGGAGTAGGTGAGGTATAGTTAGGGTGGGTGGGGGTATAGTTAGGGTAGGTGGGGGTATAGTTAGGGAGTAGGTAGGGTATGAGGGTCAGGAGTAGGTGGGGTATAGATAGGGCAGGTGGGAGTAGCAAGTTAGGGTGGGTAGGAGGTATAGTTAGGGTAGGTGGGGGGAAATTAGATAGATGGGGAGTTAGAGTAGAGGTAGGTGGGGCATAGTTAGGGTAGGTGAGGGTATAGTTGAGGGCAGGTGAAGTATAGTTAGGAGTAGGTGGGGTATAGGTAGGAGGAGAGCAAAAGGCATAGTTAAAGGTAGGTAGAGGTAAGATTATAGGAAATTAGAAATTAGTTAGGTAGGTGAAAAGTATAGGTAGGGTAGGTGGGGTATAGTTAGGGTAGGTAGAGGTATAGTTAGGGTAGGTAGGGGTATAGTTAGGGTAGGTGGGGGTAAGATTGGGTAGGTAGGGGTACAGTTACAGGGTAGGTGGGGGTATAGTTAGGAGTAGGTGGGGTATAGATGGGAGTAGGTGAGGTATAGTTAGGGTGAGTAGGGGTATAGGTAGGGTAGGTGGGATATAGTTGGGTAGGTGGGGTATAGTTAGGGTGGGATAGTTAGGAGTAGGTGGGGTATAGGTAGAAGTAGGTAGGGAATTATAGGTAGGAGTAGGTGGGAGTATAGATTGGGTAGGTGGGGGTGCGCATAGGTAGGGTAGGTGGGATATAGTTGGGGCAGGTGGGGGTATAGTTAGGGTAGGTGGGGTATAGTTAGGGTAGGTGGGGATATATAGTTAGGGTAGGTGGGGTATAATTAGGGTAGGTGGGAGCATAGTTAGGGTAGGTGGGGTATAGTTAGGAGTAGGTAGAGTATAGGTAGGGTAGGTAGGGGTATAATTTAGGGTAGGTAGGGTATAGCAATTAGGTAGAGTGAGGTATAAGTTAGGGTAGGTGGGGTATAGTTAGGATGAGTAGGGATATAGATTAGGGTAAATTAGAAATTATAGTTAAGTAGGTAGGGGATAGGTAAAATGCAAAGTGGGGTATAGTTAGGGTAAGGTGGGGAATTAGTTAGGGTAGGTTGGGGGTACTAAGGTAGGGTAAGGTGGGGGTATGATTTGAGGGGTATAGTTGGAAGGTAGGTAGGGGATAAGTCAGGGTAGGTGGGGAGTATAGTTGGGTAGGTGGGGTATAGTTAGAGGGTAGGTGGGGTATAGTTGGGTAGGTGGGGGTTAGGTAGGAGTAGGTAGAGGTATAGTTAGGGTAGGTGGGGGTATAGATGAGTAGGTAGGGTATAGTAGGTAGAGTGGGGGTATAGTTAGGAGTAGGTGAGATACAGGGTAGGTAGAGGTATAAATAATAGAGGAAATAGATTAAAGGTAAGTAGGGGTATAGTTAGGTGGGTGGGGTATAGTTAGGGTGGGTGGGGGTATAGTTAGGGGAGTGGAGGCAGGGGTATGGTGGGAGTAGGGTAAGGAGCATAGTTAGGGTAGGTGGGGTATAGTTAGGGTAGGTGGGGGTATAGTTAGGAGGTAGGTAGGGGGTAGCTATAGTTAGGAGTGTTGGTGGGAGTATAGTTACGGGTAGGTAGGGGTATAGGTAGGGTAGGTGGGGGTATAGTTAGGGTGGGTGGGGGCATAGTTAGGGTGGGAGTGGGGGGTATAGTTAGGGTGGGTGGGGTATAGTTAGGAGTGGGAGTGGGGGTATAGATTAGGAGTAGGTGAAATTATAAGTAGGGTGGGTGGGGGTATAGGTAGGGTAGGTGGGGTATAGTTAGGGTAGGTAGGGGTATAGTTAGGGGTAGGGGTGGGGGTATAGTTAGGAGTAGGTGGGGGTATAGTTAGGAGTAGGTGGGAGGTTGAATAGGGTAGGTGGGGGGTATAGTTAGGGTAGGTGGGGGTATAGTTAGGGTAGGTGGGGGTATAGTTAGGGTAGGTGAGGGTATAGTTAGGGTGGGTGGGGTATAGTTAGGGTAGGTGGGGGTATAGTTAGGGTGGAGTGGGGGTGGAGTTAAAATTATAGATAAGGTAGTGGGATATAGTTAGGGGTAGGTGGGGGTATAGGTAGGGTAGGTGGGGTATAGGTGGGGTAGGTGGGGGGTATTATAGTTGGGAGTAGGTAGGGGTATAGGTAGGGTAGGTGGGGGTACATAGTTAGAATTGGGTGAGGTATAAGTTAGGGTAGGTGGGGTATAGTTAGGGTAGGTAGGGGTATAGTTAGGGTGGGTGAGGGATAGTTAGGGTAGGAGTGGGGGGTATAGTTAGGGTAGGTGGGGGTATAGTTAGGGTAGGTGAGGGTATAGTTAGGGTGGGGTGGGGGTATGAATTAGGGCGGGGGTATAAGATAGGGTAGGTGAGGCACATAGTTAGGGTAGGTGGGGGTAGCATAGTTGGGAGCAGGTGGGGTATAAGGTAGAGGGTAGGTGGGGAACTTAGGTAGGGAGGTAGGGGACTTCATAGTTAGGAGTAGGTGAGGCATAGGTAGGAGTAGGTGGAGTACCAGGTAGGGTAGAGTGGGGAGGTATAAGTTAGGAGTGGGTGGGGTATAGTTAGGGTAGGTGGGGTATAGTTAGGGTAGGTGGGGTATAGTTGAATGGGAGTGGGGGTATAGTTAGGGTAGGTGGGGTATAGATTAGGGTAGGTGGGGTATAGTTAGGAGTAGGAGTGGGGTATAGGTAGGGGTGGGTGGAGTATAGTTAGGGTAGAGTGGGAGTACCAGAGTAGAAGATAGGTGGGGGTATAGTTAGGGTGGGTGGGGGTATAAGTTGAGGTAGGTGGGGTATAGGTGGGGCATTAGGAGTAGGTGGGAGTATAGGTAGGAGGTAGGTAGGGGTATAGGTAGGAGTAGGTGGTATAGTTAGGGTGGAGTGGGGGTATAGGTAGGGTAGGTGGGAGTATATGTAGGAGTAGGTAGGGGTATATAAGTAGGGTAGGTAGAAGTATAGTTAAAGGTAGAGTAGAGTATAAGATTAGAGGTAGGTGGGGTATAGTTAGGAAGTAGGTGGAGTATAGTTCAGAGTAGGGTAGAGAGCTATAGATTAGGGTAGGTAGGGATTACTCATTAAGGATAGGTAGGAATATAATAGGGTAGGTGGGGGTGGATTGCAGGGGTGGGGTGGGGTATAGTTAGGGTAGGTGGGGGTATAGATTGGGTGGAGGTGGGGTATAGTTAGGGTAGGTGGGGATATAGTTAGGGTAGGTAGGAGTGGGGAGTAAGGAGTATAGTTAGGGTAGGTGGGGTATAGGTAGGGTAGGTGGGGGTATAATTTAGGGTAGGTAGGGGTATAGGTAGGGTAGGTGGGGAGCATAGTTAGGGTGGGTGGGGTATAGGTAGGGTAGGTGGGGTATAGGTAGGGTAGGTGGGGTATAGTTAGGAGTGGAGTGGGGTATAGTTAGGGTAGGTGGGGATATAGTTAGGGAAGGTGGGGGGACTTAATTAGGGTGGGTGGGGGTATAGGTGGGGTAGGTGGGGTGGGTGGGGGTATAGTTAGGGTGAGGTGGGGGTATAGGTAGGGGTAGGTGGGGTATAGGTAGAGGCAGGTGGGGGTATAGGTAGGGTAGGTAGGAGTAGGTGGGGGTATAGTTAGGAGTAGGTAGGGGTATAGTTAGGGTAGGTGGGGGTATAGGTGGGTAGGTAGGGTGGGAGTAAGTATAGTTAGGGTAGGTAGGGAATTATAGTGGGAGTGGGAGTATAGGTAGGGTGGGAGTGGGGAATTATAGGTAGAGTGGAAGTGGAGTGGGTATAGTTACAGGTGGAGTAGGGTATAGGTAGGAGTGGGTGGGGGTATAGGTAGGGTAGGTGGGAGTATAGTTAGGGTAGGTGGGGTAGTTAGGGTGGGTGGGGTATAGGTAGGAGTAGGTGGGGGTATAGGTAGGAGTAGGTAGGGTAGGTGGGGGTATAGTTAGGAGTAGGTGGGGTATATAGTTAGGGTAGGTAGGGGGCATTAGGTAGGAGTAGGTAGGGTAGGTGGGGAGTATAGTTAGGGTAGGTAAAGGTATTGGGTAGGTAGAGGGTATAAGTAGAGGTAGGTGGGGGTATAGGTAGGAGTGGGTGGGTGGGTATAGGTAGGGTAGGAGTGGGGTATAGGTAGGGTAGGTAGGGTGGTAGGGATAGTTAAGGGTATAGTTGGGTAGGTGGGGTATAGGTAGGGTAGGTGAGGGGTATAGGTAGGTAGGGGTATAGGTAGGGTAGGTGGGAGCCAGTTAGTGGGAGTAGGTAGGGTAGGTGGGGGTATAGGTAGGAGTGGGTAGAGGTATAGGTAGGGTAGGTGGGGTATAAGTAGGAGTAGAGTAGAGTATAATTGGTGTAGAAGTATAGCTAGGAAGTAGGAAGTGGGAGTATTACAGGAGTGGCCAGGAGTAAGTAGGGTAGGTAGAATATAGTTAAGGTAGGTGGGGGTATAGGTAGGCAGGGAGTATAGGTAGGCAGGTATAGGTAGGGTAGAGTGGGGCCATTAGAGGGTAGGTGGGGGGTATAGTTAGGGCAGGTGGGGGATATAGGTAGGGTGGGTGGGGTACAGTTAGAGTAGGTGGGGGTATAGGTGGGAGTAGGGTGGGTGTATAGGTAGGGTAGGTGGGAGGTATAGGTAGGGGTAGGTGGGGGCCATAGTTAGGGTAGGTGGGAGTATAGGTAGGAGTGGGAGTGGGGAGTATAGTAGGGTAGGTGGGGTATAGGTAGGGTAGGTGGGGGTATAGGTAGGGTAGGTGGTGGGTGGGTATAGTTAGGAGTAGGTGGGGGTATAGTTACAGGTTAGGTGGGAAGTATAGGTAGGGTGGGAGTGGGGCATAGTAAGAGTAGGTGATGGGGGTATAGGCAGGGCAGGTGGGGAGGCCATAGGTAGGTGAAGAAGGCATACAGGTAGGAGTGGGATGAGGGGTATAGGTAGGTGGGTGGGTATAGTTAGGGTAGGTGGGGTATAGGTAGGATAGGTGGGGTTAGGTTAGGAGTAGGTTGGGGTATAGGCAGGAGTGGGTGGGGAGTATAGGTACAGGGTAGGTGGGGGTATAGGTAGGGTAGGTGGGGGTATAGGTAGGGTAGGTTGGGGTGCTAGGTAGGTAGAGTGGGGTTATAGGTAGGGTAGGTGGGATATAGGTGGGTAGGTGGGGTATAGGTAGGTGGGGGCATAGGTAGGGTGGGTGGGGTATAGGTAGGGTGGGTGCCAGGTGGGATATGGTAAGGGTGAGGTGAGAGGTATAGGTAGGGTAGGTGCAGGGGTATAGGTAGGGTAGGTGGGGGTATAGTTAGGGTAGGTGGGGTATAGGTAGGGTAGGTGGGGGTATAGGTAGGGTGGGTGGGGTATAGGTAGGGTGGAGTGCAGGGGTATAGTTAGTTAGGGTAGGTGGGGTATAGGTGGGAGGTGGGTGTATAGGTAGGGTGGGAGTGGGGTTGCATTAGGAGTAGGTGGGGTGTGTATAGGTAGGAGTAGGTGGGGGTACATTAGGGTGGGAGTAGGGAATTATAGTAGGGTAGGTGGGGTATAGGTGCAGGAGTAGGTAGGGGTATAGGTAGGGTGGGTGGGGTATAGGTAGGGTGGGTGGGGGGTATAGGTAGGGTAGGTGGGGGTATAGGTAGGAGTAAGAGTGGGGTATAGGTAGGAGTAGGTGGGTGGGTATAGTTAGGGTAGGTGGGGGTATAGGTAGGAGTAGGTGGGGTATAGGTAGGGTAGGTGGGGTATAGGTAGGGTAGGTGGGGTATAGGTGGGGTGGGTGGGGTATCGTGAAGGTGGGAGTGGGGAGTATAGGTAGGGTAGGGTGGGAGTATAAGGGTAGGGTGGGGTATAGGTAGGGTAGGTGGGGTGCTAGGTAGGGGTGGGTGGGGTATAGGTAGGGTGGGGTAGGGTGGGTAGTTAGTCCATGGCCATATCACACCTACACATTTGAGTGGTGCCATTCCCCTCCCCACCTCCCTCTTGACAGGACCTCGACTACCTCCACACCTCCCTCCACCCCTCCCATTCCTCAGGCCAAGGTTGCGTTACATCATCGTTAAAATTGCAAATACTGTTCTCCAACACTCGACGCCAGTATTTGGGTCGACATTAGCCTCCACACACCGACCGGGGAATCGAACCTGGCAACTATGCAGTCACCCCCCAAGAGTCCTGTCCAGAACCACGAACCCCGAGATTCAGACTCTTGAATCCAAACATTTATGGATAGAATAATGTATCAGTGTTTAATGCGGGTTCACGAATCTGAATCTGGGGAGTTAGTTGGGATTTTGGGGTGGCCTGTGACGAGTGAGTTCTGGTCGTGTGTGCAACGTGATGAAGGTGGGATTAATTATCGATTATATTTATATTTTTTATTGATAGGGGGAGAGGGATGGTGGGGGAGGAGGTAGGGGATGGAGGGGAAGGGGATGGTGGGGAGGTAGGATGGAAGGAAGGTAGGGGAAGGGGATGGTGGGGGGTAGGGAGTAGGGGTCAACAGGTGGTCCAGTCATAAACCCCACCACCACCACCACTGATCTCTACTGCCTCGCCTTGTTGTCTTCTTGCCACTGTCTTCCGGCCACTGTCTTCCTGGGGAAGGGAGGAGAGGAGGAGGAAGAGTGTAGCAGGAGGAGGAGGAAGAGTGTAGTAGGAGGAGGAGAGAGGAGAGGAGGGGAGAGAGGAGGAGGAGGAGAAGAATTAACCAAACAATCATCATTAATCTTCCTCACTTATCTCTCTCCCTCGTCTTCTTGTCTTGTTTTTATTCCATTTCTTATGTTATTCTTCGTTAAAGATCCCTGTCCGCCTCGCCTACTACCTCCTTTGTTTACTAGACCGTGTTCGATTCCTTGCACAGTGACTTCGTTCGTACTTTTTTAGTTCGTTTGTCTTCTCTGCCAACCCGAAATAGGTGGTGTGTGTGTGTGTGTGTGTGTGTGTGTGTGTGTGTGTGTGTGTGTGTGCAGAAGATCCACCAGATGACATCTGCCATTTCACACTGTTGCAGGTATTTTAACAATTATCTCAGGCTACTTCCTCCAACACAACTAACCAACCGCCCTGATAGCTTGTTACTCCCCACCCTTCATCACACCCCTTGACAGGAGAAGACAGACAGACGATAAACAGACAGACAGACACAAACAGACAGACTGATTGACACTAAAGAAGGGAGAGGCAAGAGATGATAATGTGTTTTGAAGGGCGGCTATCTGAAGTGACGGAGAGGAGGGAGATGAGGAGGGGGAGGGAGGAAGGGTGATGGGAGGGGAGGGGTGATGAGTGAAGGTGATGGGAGGGAGGTTGATGGGAGGAAGGTGATGGAGGAGGGGTTGATGGGAGGTGGGGAGGGAGGAAGGGGTGATGGGAGGGAAGGGGTGATGGAGGAAGGGGTGATGGAGGGAGGTGATGGGATGGTGGGGGGTGATGGGAGGGTGGGGGTGATGGAGGAAGGAGGAGAGGAGGGGTGATGGAGGTGGGGGGTGGATGGAGGGGGGGATGGAGGGTGGAAGTGATGGGAGGAAGGGGTGATGGGAGGGAGGGTGATGGAGGAGGGTGATGGGAGGGTGGGGGAGATGGGAGAGGAAGTGATGGGAGGGTGGGTGATGGGAGGGAGGGGGTGATGAGTGAAGGGTGATGGGAGGGGAGGGGGGTGATGGGAGGGAGGAAGTGATGGAGATGTGAGAGTAGATGGGAGGAAGGGGTGATGGGAGGAAGGATGGGAGGAGGTGATGGGAGGGGAGGGGGTGATGGGAGGGAGGATGGGAGGAAGGGTGATGGGAGGGAGGAATGGAGGTGGGGGGATGAGGAAAAGGTGATGGGAGGAGGGGGGTGATGAGGTGGGGGTGATGGGAGGGAGGTGATGGAGGAAGGTGATGGAGAGGAGGGGTGATGGGAGGAAGGATGGAGAGGAGGGGTGATGGAGGAAGGTGATGGGAGAAAGGGTGATGGAGGAAAGATGATGAAGGATGGGAGAAAGGTGATTGAGGGGGTGATGGAGGGTGGGGGGTGATGAGGGAGGTGATGGAGCTGGGGGTGGATGGGAGGAGGCGGAGAAGGAGGGTGGGGGTGATGGGAGGAAGGTGATGATGGAGGGGGGTGATAGGAAGGGGGGGGTGATGGAGGAAGGGCGATGAGGAGGGGGTGATAGGAGGTAAAGATGATAACAAGATGCATGAGGAAGATGAAGTGGGATGACGGAGGAAGGGTGATGATAAAGGGTGAATGAGGATAAAGATGAAGGATGATGGGAGGGGGAGGATGGGTGATAGCGAGGACGGAGGAGGCTGATGGAGAGGACGGGAGGGTAAGTGATGATAATGCGGATGGGAGCACAAGATGATGAGGGGTGATGATAAGTAAAGTGATGATGAATAAAGGATGAAGGAAGGTGATGGGAGGGGAGGGTGATGAGGAAGGTGATGGAAGGAGGGGGATAGGGAGGTGGGGGGGTGATGAGGAAGGGTGATGGAGGGAGGGGGTGATAGGAGGCGGGGGGTGATGGGAGGAAGGGGTGATGGGAGGAGGGTGATAGGGAGGGTGGGGGATGATGGGAAATAAGATGAGGAAGGATGGGAGGAGGGGGTGATGGGAGATGAGGAAGGTGATGGGAACAAGGAGGAGGAGGGGGTGATGGGAGGGTGGGGGGGGGTGATGGGAGGAAGGGGTGATGGGAGGGAGGGGGGTGATGGGAGGGTGGGGGGGTGATGGGAGGAAGGGGTGATGGGAGGAGGGTGATGGGAGGGGGGGGTGATGGGAGGGGGGGGGTGATGGGAGGGGAAGGTGATGGGAGGGAGGGGTGATGGGAGGAAGGGGTGATGGGAGGAAGGGGTGATGGGAGAGGGGGGTGATGGGAGGGGGGGGGTGATGGGAGGAGGTGATGGGAGGAGGGGTGATGGGAGGGTGATGGGAGGGGGTGATGGGAGGAAGGGGTGATGGGAGGTAGGGGGTGATGGGAGAGAGGGGTGATGAGAGGAGGGGGGGGTGATGGGAGGGAGGGGATGGGAGGTGGGGGGTGATGGGAGGGAGGGGTGATGGGAGGAAGGGGGTGATGGGGAGAGGGGGTGATGGGAGGGAGGGGTGATGGGAGGGGGAGGGGGGTGATGGGAGGGTGGGGGTGATGGAGGGGAGGGAGAGGGGGTGATGGGAGGGAGGGTGATGGGAGAGGGGGGTGGGAGGAGGGTGATGGGAGGAAGGGTGATGGGAGGAAGGGGTGATGGGAGGAAGGGGTGATGGGAGGAAGGGGTGATGGGAGGGAGGGGGTGATGGGAGGGAAGGGTGATGGGAGAGAGGGGGTGATGGAGGGAGGGGGTGATGGGGAGGAGGGGGGTGATGGGAGAGGGGGGGTGATGGGAGGGGGTGATGGGAGGGTGGGGGGGGTGATGGGAGGGTGGGGGTGATGGGGAGGAAGGGTGATGGGAGGAAGGGGTGATGGGAGAGGGAGGGGTGATGGGAGGGAGGGGGGGTGATGGGAGGATTGGGGTGATGGGAGGAGGGGTGATGGGGAGGAAGGAGGTGATGGGAGGGAGGTGATGGGAGGTGGGGGGTGATGGGAGGAGGTGATGGGAGGGGGGTGATGGGAGAGGTGAGGGAGTGGGAGGAGGTGATGGGAGGGTGGGGGGGTGATGGGAGGAAGGGGGTGATGGGAGAGGGGGTGATAGGAGGGAGGGGGTGATGGGAGGAAGGGGGTGATGGGAGAGAGGGGGGGTGATGGGAGGGAGGGTGATGGGAGGAGAGGGGTGATGGGAGGGAGGGGTGATGGGAGGGTGGGGGGGTGATGGGAGGAAGGGGTGATGGGAGAGGGGGTGATAGGAGGAAGGGGTGATGGGTGGAAGGGGTGATAAAGAGGGAGGTTGAAGATCGAGAATATTAGACTATTAAGATTATCGTTTCGTTTTTCTCGAGGACCAGCTGTAGCGTCTCGAGGACCAGCTGTAGAGTCTCGGACATGAGGTCAGTCTCGAGGACCAGCTGTAGGTAGTCTCGAGGACCAGCTGTAGGTCAGTCTCGAGGACCAGCTGTAGAGTCCTCGAGGACCAGCTGTAGGTCAGTCTCGAGGACCAGCTGTAGGTCAGTCTCGAGGACCAGCTGTAGGTCAGTCTCAGGATCAGCTGCAAGGTCAGTCTCGAGGACCAGCTGTAATGCTCTATACTTTCCGAATTTACTGCTGCGTTAGTGAGCTCCAATGTCTGTCTTCTGATCTACTTTAGTATACCAATTTCACGTTGAGTTTACACACACACACACACACACACACACACACACACACACACACACACACACCTTAGAATCAACGTGTGGAGCCAGTCTGGACGGTGGGCCAACTAATGGGTGAACAACACGCTATAAGATGCAGTGTGTCCGTAAACGGGAGCCAATAATTATGACGGCGTGTGTTGTTATGTAAATAGTGGAGGTAGGGGTGGCGGTAGGGGTGGCGGTGTGTGTTGTAGGTGGGAGTGCTGGTGCTGGTGGTAATATTGGTGTAGGTGGTGTTGATAGTAATGGTGTAGAATTGTAGATGGTAGAGGTGGTGTAGATGGTAGTGGTGTCGGTGGTGCAGGTGGTAGTAGTAGTAGTAGTAGTAGTAGTGGTGCAGGTCAGGGCAGGACAGGGCAGGGCAGGGCAGGATAACCTCACCATCTCTAGTATAAGTTAATAGGATGTGACAGCTGCTAGTGTTGGTGTTGTCATGCTCGTGTGTGTGTGTGTGTACCGTGATCTCCGCTTTGGTTCTTAAGACGGTCTAATTTTCTTCCTTACACTCTATTATTGTCTTAACGTAATTATTATATGGAAGACATAATTATATACAGAATATTGGTTTACCTGACCTGACCCGACCTGACCTGACCTTACCTAAATGAATCATTACCTAATGCAAACTAACCTAAGTGACCCAAGAGCCACTTAAGTGTGAATTTGTGTAGTGTATAGAAACTGTCGCCAATACAACAACCACACCCTGAGTTAACGAGCTGCATGACCCAGTGCCAAGGGATAGTCCGAGAAGACACGGTAACTGCACTGGCTAACCATTACCCAGTAACACGATCCGCAAGTCCCAATTACTGCTGAGTAGACAGAGGCGAATGGCGACACTAAAGAAAATGTCCGGGGATCGAACCTGGGACTACTCGCTTGCGGGTCGAGCATACTGACCATTATACCACAGGCCGCTATACAGTATATTTATATGTTTGTTATATAAAATGGTGATGACGTCACTGAATACCTTTGTTTGGAAACATCTGACTGGCCATAGACGTTCATATAAAACCTTACCTTACCGATTAGGATTCATTTGGACACGTGTTTCCTTTTGTTACTAACCTAACCTAACCAAATTGAACCATATAGGAATTAATTTTCATTAAGTTGACACACACACACACACACACACACACACACACACACACACACACTGATGGTTTTACTGATGTACTGATTGTAATCTATTCAAGAAGCCAATATTATAATTATACTAAGGACTTGAAGATAAATTATAAGTTGTTGTAATTATTGTTAGTAGTAGTAGAAAATAAAAGTAGTAGTTGTAGTACATGCTTGGTAGTTGGGTTAGGTTAGCTTAGGCGGGGATAGAGCTGACTAGCGCAGCAAAAATAGTGTATACGAAAGAGGCGATTATGTCATGTTCATGTGGAGGGAGGGAGGGAAGGAGGGAGAGAGGGAGGGAGGGAGGGAGGGAGGGAGGGAAGGAGGGAGGGAGGGAGGGAGGTAGGGTGGGAGAGAGGGAGGGAGCCGGGATATAATACACTGTAGAGGTGCGTAGTGGGTGGGTGAGTGGGAGGCAGAGTGCGCAGTTGATGTCCCAGGGCCAGTACAGTTCACAGCGGCTCATTACGCAGTTGTTGCCCAGGGTAGCAAGATTCACAGAGATTCAGTACAAATTTGATGCCCAGAGTAGCAAGATTCAGAGAGATTCAGTACACACCATACCCAGGGCAGTATAATTCACATTTAAATACGAATATATCTCGTAATGTGATAATGTGAATCTGTATCTAACCAATTGATCTATATTAAAACCAAATTATTTTCCGAAATTATACACGAAGCTCTGCCCAATGTAAGACTCAGCCTAACTTGAGACACTGCCTAACTTGAGACTCAGCCCAACTTGAAACTCTACCTAACTTAACCCAACCTTAACCAGATACGCTCACTTAATTCACGACTAAAATTAAGGTCGATAGTGTAGAAATTTGTCTCCTAACTGGTACTAAGTGAGTGGATGTAGTTAAGGTTGAGTCTCAGTGTAATGTTGACGCCATTCACCTAAATTTTCCCTAAGGCCCTTCTCCTAAATCTACCCTAAACTAAGGCCATTCTCTCACCTTTTAACATCTACTCGACTTAGTATAGGTTATCATCGTCCCCCCTTAACTAAACAAATAAACATCATGAGAACAGAAAACGGGAATTTAGCGCCACATCTTGTCTGGATTCTCAAAGGTTCTGTACATTAATTTTTGTCACTTGAACTGAGGGAATGTAAGTCGAGTCTCTTAAGTTTGATGCTATTTTTAGACGTTAAGTGTCGGTAGTGTTTAAATCAACATGTTAAGTACATTCTTACATTTATATCTTAAGTGGAAAATTCAACTTACGAACTCAGAAGAGAATTTGAATAAATGGATTTAAGAAAATGTAAACATAGCGCCATCTATCTGTCTTAAAGCCCAACCTGAGGGAACTAAGTCGTTTTTTTGTTTGTTATATTTGTTTAATTGGTGTTTTGATGTAGAGACACTCAACAAACTATCTGTACAAAATTCTGTTGAGAAAAAATAAGACAATGAACTAAGGATTTTGACAACCTTACCGAGACAACAGGAGTCACAGTGTTCATTATGGGGTTCATCGATCACCCCGAGGACAGGTAGTTTATTTCGAGTGACTGTACAACTCCACACCTCCTTCAGTTTTATCTTCAGGAGCAGTGTGAGGTGTATAAGGAGAATTACTCGGTAGTTACACCGTTTTAGTTTGTTTTCGTGCTTTCCTGGGCCATATCTGAGGCATCTTTTATTTTTTTGTGATTTCGTGGGCCACATCTGAGGCATTTTTTGTGTTTTCGTGATTTCCTGGGCCATATCTGAGGCATCTTTTATTTTTTTGTGATTTCTTGGGCCACATCTGAGGCATTTTTTGTGTTTTCGTGATTTCCTGGGCCATATCTGAGGCATTTTTTTAGTTTTCGTGATTTCCTGGACCATATATAAGGCACTTTTGGGCTAGGAAGCTAATATTTGGATACATTAGTGACTAAATGTTTAATAATATGTTACTGTGTTCCCTACGATGTTTCACTTGTTTTATTTGTGTTTATTGAGTAAAAATAACACGGTATGTAGTGGATTTTTTAGTGTACATGTTTTTGTATTTTTTAGCATGGAAGACCTTATCCTTGTTTTTTTTTTTTCGTTTGGATGTTTTATGGTGTTTTAATGGTATATATTGAGTTAAAGATGAATATAATGATTTTTTTATGGAGACAATGTCCTTTTTCTTTTATTATTGTTTGTTTATGTTAATTTTGTATCAGTGCTTTTATTTATTTATTTATTTATTTATTTATATATTTATTTATTTATTTATTGGTACAGAGTTGATTTTCAATCTTTGTTGGAGGAAGTCAGTGATGGAGAGGGGAAGGAGTCTCTCTCTCTTTACGCACACCTGACACACCACCCACGCCCTTCCGTCAGCAGGACAACCCCACCGACTGTCAGCGTCAGCAATATATGTACGCTGACAGTGAGAGGGAGAGACAGTTAAGTCGTCAGCAATAGCCCATGTAGTCAGCTCTTTACAGGCGCCTGCTGACACTGCGCCCTACCACCACCACCACCACCGGCTGCTCGTGGGCGTGGCCAGTATGTAGGCGTGTGGGGGGGAGAATCACACACACACACACGGGTTGAGGAAGAGGAGGTAATGGAGGAGGAAGAGAAGGAACAAGAGGGGGTTAATGATGAGAGAGAGGAGGAGGAAGAGAGGAGTAAAAGGTGGAAGAGGAAGTTGTAAGAAAGGAATAGAAGAAAGGAGGAGGAAGTTAATGGTGGTGATAGTGGTGGTGGTGGTAGGAGTGGTGGTGGTGGTAGGAGTGGTGGTGGTGGTAGGAGTGGTGGTGATAGTGGTGGTGGCAGCAGGTGTTAACTCGGAGGGCTATATATGTGTGGCAAGTCACAAACAGGTCCCCCCACGCCCATTCCTCGCACGCCCTCTTCCCCCTCCTTCCCCTTCTCTTAGCTTCCTCCCCCAAAGTCCCTTCTCTCAACTTCCTCCCTTCCTCCCCTTCTCTCCTCTCCTCCCCTTCTTCTCTCCTCCTCTCCTCCCCTTCTTCTCTCCTCCTCCTCTTCTCTCCTCCTCCTCCTCTCCAGTACCCATAATATTCTTTATCTATATATAATTCATTACTTAAAGGTTAAATATAAATGACATATAAGGTTTATATACGACTAAGTCAATACTAATCGTATTGAAAAGTCTAATTGATTTTGAAAGATCTTTATACCGAGTGAGATTCTGTTTTGTTCAATCCCCCAAAGTTCCATTTTCTTACACGATATTTCAATCAGTTTCGTCGGAATTTCTCATTAGAATTCGCAGATTATCTTATAAATCACTAATGTCGTTTAGTTTATTATTTACGAGCAATATTTTCCTTTTTAAAATAAACCGAATAAATCCAATTAAGTTATCCGTAAAAAAATATATATATTACTTTTTATTTTAGCCCTGATTTAATTTACCTAAGTTGGCCATTAAAAGTTAAATTTTCTTTAATAATACCGAGTTAGATTGAGAGAAAACTGATTATTCTTAGAACCACAACACGATTGGTTAGGTTAGTTTGGGTTGGTTAGGTGAGGGATTGGTTAGGTTAGATTAGAACAAGGATTGATTAGGTAAAGTTAGTTTACGGATTGGTTGGGTTAGGTTAAGGGTTGGTTGGGTTAGATTAGGTTGAATTGGTTTAGGGATTGGTTAGGTTAAGTTAGTTTCAGGATTGGTTACGTTAGTTTAGTTAGTTTAGGGGGTTAGTTATGTGAGATTAGATTCGGGATTGATTAGATGAAGTTGCTTTCGGGAAAGCTTAGGTTAGAACAGAATATGGATGGGTTAATTTAAGTTACGGATTGTTTAGGAATTAATTAGATTAGTAAGGTAATATCCCTTTGTAATTGGTGATGTTTAGTGGCATTTAATTGACTTAGGTGAAATATGACAATGAGATGGAATCCAAGATGTAAATTTTCCTCTGAGACTCGACTGATATTAATTACGTGTGTGTGTCCGTCCGGGGTAGAGGAGGAAGAGTTTTTTCCCCGGAGCAATGCTGACAACCTGGCGGGTCACGATGGTGTATGGTGGAGCTATATGTGATCCAGTCATTTCTGTCTCCTTGATAGCTCACCCGTGATGCTCATCTGTTTAGTTATTTGTTTTATGTTGGTGTTGATGGATGTTCATTTGTTTGGATGATCAGGGAGGTTCCTACTTGTTTTTTAGGTGAGTTGCATTGTGAGTTTTGTTTCTACATGTGAAAGGTTTAGGTGTGTGAGGAAGTGTTGCGTGTGGTACTTGTAGGTGTGTTTTGTGTTGCAGTTGAGAGTGATTTGCAAGAACACGCAACATGATGTCTGTGTGTGGGTGCATCAAGGTCATGATTATTGCTCTCCGCCGGGCTAAAACATTATTATTATTATTATTATTATTATTATTATTATTATTATTATTATTATTATTATTATTATTATTATTATTATTATTATTATTATTATTATTATTATTTTTATTATTATTTTTATTATTATTTTTATTATTATTATTATTATTATTATTATTATCATTATCATTATTATTATTTTTATTATTATTGTGTTGACATTTTTGCTCATTTCTAAACAAAGAAAATTTTACTAGCAGGAAATTTATATAAAGTATGTATTTTTTTCTGTAGTTTATTATAATTATATATGTTTTTGTCTCCTACAGGTAAGTGCGTGGTGGTGGTAGGTGTGGTGCTGCCGTGCTGGTGGTGGTCGGTATAGTGTTGGTGTTGTCAGGTGTGGTTGGTAAGTTATGCTCACTATAAGTCACCAGGAATAATCAAGATGACATGTATTGAATTAATTATCGTAAGTATAAACGCAAGAATCCTTCAAACTATAAGAGATATAATGCAGGAAAAAAAAAGCATCAGAATCACAATTGAGACCCATAGAAGTATTTGTACTTTGCATTTAGACAGTAGACAAAATTTACATACGAGCGCTCTGTGAATTTGGACTCGGGATGTCTGTAAAGTAATTCTTGTCATTTGTTTTTATTAACGGATTTCGTACGTGACAGAGAAATAATACGTAAATGGCCTCAGAAAAGCCGTTGGCCTAAGTGAGGAGTACACATCACATCAAGAGTAATTGTTCACGCTGTATAAAAATCATGGAACGTGATGTTTTGCTAGATAGATGATGCTACAATTGGTTGGGTCACTGCACGGATTCTCTAGAGACGATCTCCAGGGACGCTGACATCGACTCACATAAGCCACAAGACGGAGATCAAATGAACATCCCCCCCCCCCCATATCACCCCAACCTCTCTAACCTACCCACCCTCATCTCCATCCTCTAACCCCCACCCACCCTCACCCCCATTCATCCCCACCATCCCAACCCTTCACCCTCAACCAAATATAGTATTTCACCTGATGATTAAACACTGGCAACGGAAATAAATCGACCATGAAAACATTACGAAAAATATTGTCCCGAAGTTGCTAGGTCAGGCAATCAATCTCCAAGAAAGTATTACCAGTACTATACATTATAGATATCGAATAAAATATAGAGTAAGAATCAATAAACTATGCTAGCGAAAGATGGTGATTTATACTATTTAACTTCTAATGGTGGTCATCATCAGTGGAAGTTAGCTGTAGGGACGGTGGTCACCATCAGTGGAAGTTAGCTGTAGGGACGGTGGTCATTATCAGTGGAAGTTAGCTGTAGGAACGGTGGTCATTATCAGTGGAAGTTAGCTGTAGGGATGGTGGTCACCATCAGTGGAAGTTAGCTGTAGGGACGGTGGTCATCATCAGTGGAAGTTAGCTGTAGGGACGGTGGTCATTATCAGTGGAAGTTAGCTGTAGGGACGGTGGTCATTATCAGTGGAAGTTAGCTGTAGGGATGGTGGTCACCATCAGTGGAAGTTAGCTGTAGGGACGGTGGTCATCATCAGTGGAAGTTAGCTGTAGGGACGGTGGTCATCATCAGTGGAAGTTAGCTGTAGGGATGGTGGTCACCATCAGTGGAAGTTAGCTGTAGGGATGGTGGTCACCATCAGTGGAAGTTAGCTGTAGGGACGGTGGTCATTATCAGTGGAAGTTAGCTGTAGGGATGGTGGTCATTATCAGTGGAAGTTAGCTGTAGGGACGGTGGTCATTATCAGATCAAATGATAAGTGCCTGAGGAAATTCAAGGATAGGTGGCCCAGAAGGTGAAAGGGCAGGTGGCTTAGATGCTGAAAGGAAAGGCAGCTTAGGTGAAGAAGGGGCAGGAGGGGTCATTCTAAGCTGATCCCCTGCCTTAGTGATGATTCTTGTGAATATTAAAGCCACGCTACAAAATAATTACATCGTCTGGTGATTTAATTTGACCATTTTACAAAATATTTACATTGGTGATTCATTTGACTGTTACAAAATAATTACATTGGTGATTCATTTGACCATTTTACAAAATATTTACATTGGTGATTCATTTGACTGTTACAAAATAATTACATTGGTGATTCATTTGACCATTTTACAAAATATTTACATTGGTGATTTATTTGACTGTTACAAAATAATTACATTGTTGATTCATTTGACCATATTACAAAATAACTGCATTGATGATTCATTTGACCATATTACAAAATAATTACATTGATGATTCATTTGACCATATTACAAAATAACTACATTGATGATTCATTTGACCATATTACAAAATAATTACAGTGATGATTCATTTGACCATATTACAAAATAACTACATTGATGATTCATTTGACCATATTACAAAATAATTACATTGATGATTCATTTGACCATATTACAAAATAATTACATTGATGATTCATTTGACCATATTACAAAATAATTACATTGATGATTCATTTGACCATATTACAAAATAATTACATTGATGATTCATTTGACCATATTACAAAATAACTACATTGATGATTCATTTGACCATATTACAAAATAATTACATTGTCTGATGATTTTATTGTTGTCGTCCACAGGATTGGTTATGGGGAAGTGACTCCTCGACTGAGACAATTCCCACGGTGGAGTTGACTTCGGAAGAACCAAGAGGAGCGTTTGTGTTCAGGGCTCGAGACAGTTCACAACACTCTGCTGATGACTACGAAGATGATTATGGCTGGGATAATGCAGAAAGAAGTGATACTGAAAGTGAACACACCATAGGGGACAGTGAAAATGAGCTTACCATAGGAGGCAGTTATGGTAGTCAAGCTGACGATGGTAGCCACCGTTCAGGAGATGATGGTAATAACAGTGAAAGAAAATACGGCTATAATTACAGTTATTCTTTCGGAGATGAAGGCAGTGAAAGAACTGGTGAACATGGCAACAAGTCCCCTGATGATAGCGGAACAACTGGTGACAGAACACATAATTTGGGACAGGGTTACAACTTCAGTTACTCTTATGGCACTGAAGGCGGTAACATTATCGATAATCAGAGAGACGACGACAGAACCAACTACAATTTCGGACAACAAGGCGACACCGACTCTAATTACGGCTACGGATCTCGCACTTATAACGAAACTACCCGTACTTATAGTTACGGAGTGAGTGGTGGCAGTGATGGAAATGATAGTGGCCATGGTGATGACTACAACAGGAGATATGGTGCAGGAGGGGCTGGTATTAGAAGAGAGTATGGTGCTGGGGATAGTGAGAGAAGGGTGTATGGTGAAGGATATGGTGCTGGAGGGGCTGGTATTAGACGAGAGGATGGTGAGAGAAGGGTGTATGGTGAAGGGTATGGTGCTGAAGGGGCTGGTATTAGACGAGAGTATGGTGAAGATGGTGAGAGAAGGGTGTATGGTGCTGGAGGGGCTGGTATTAGACGAGAGTATGGTGCTGGAGATGGTGAGAGAAGGGGGTATGGTGCAGGAGGGGCTGGTATTAGAAGAGAGTATAGTGAAGGAGATGGTGCTGGGGATGGTGCTGAGAGAAGGGTGTATGGTGAAGGGTATGGTGCTGGAGGGCTGGTATTAGACGAGAGTATGGTGAAGGAGATGGTGCTGGGGATGGTGAGAGAAGGGTGTATGGTGAAGGGTATGGTGCTGGAGGGCTGTAGACGAGAGTATGGTGAAGGAGATGATGATGAGAAGGGTGTATGGTGAAGGGGGTGCTGGAGGGCTGGTATTAGACGAGAGTATGGTGAGAGATGGTGCTGGGATGGTGAGAGAAGGGTGTATGGTGAAGGGTATGGTGCTGGAGGGGCTGGTATTAGACGAGTATGGTGAAGGAGATGAGATGGAGAGAAGGGTGTATGGTGAAGGGTATGGTGCTGGAGGGGCTGGTATTAGACGAGAGTAGGGAAGGAGATGGTGCTGGAGATGGTGAGAGAAGGGTGTATGGTGAAGGGTATGGTGCTGGAGGGGCTGGTATTAGACGAGAGTATGGTGAAGGAGATGGTGCTGGGGATGGTGAGAGAAGGGTGTATGGTGAAGGGTATGGTGCTGGAGGGGCTGGTATTAGACGAGAGTATGGTGAAGGAGATGGTGCTGGAGATGGTGAGAGAAGGGTGTATGGTGAAGGGTATGGTGCTGGAGGGGCTGGTATTAGACGAGAGTATGGTGAAGGAGATGGTGCTGAAAGAAGGGTGTATGGTGAAGGGTATGGTGCTGGAGGGACTGGTATTAGACGAGAGTATGGTGAAGGAGATGGTGCTGGCAGTGAAGTTGAAGGAACAAGATATGGTGCCGGAGGTGCTGGCATTAGAAGAGAGTATGGTGAAGGATATGGTGCTGGAGGTGGTGGTACAAGTTATGACAGCTCATCACAACCACAAGTTCAGCCAAGGCCAATTCCCAGACGTCCTGAGCAGCCAGCTCAAGAGGACTGTGGAGGTGGAGACTGTAGCAACAATGGCTGTAAATGTATCGGTGAAAAGGGCACCAGGGTAAGTACCTTGAGTAGATAAGATACGATGTTGATTTAGCCCAGAACCTAAACTTATTAATGTGTCATGATGCAGTATTATATTTCTCTGAAGGTAGAAAATAATAATAGTTTGTGCAGTACAAAGTATATTCCAGCTGTGACTGTGTGTAAACAAATATCAGAACTTTGGGTGAAACTAACATTCAAAATACAATTATAAACAAGACGGTTATTATTACAGGGATCACCAGGACCCTCAGGACGTCAAGGAGAGAAAGGTCAGCAGGGTTTCCCAGGGATGGAGGGTCTCATGGGACCTAAGGGCGGTAAAGGAGAGCCAGGGCCACAGGGTCCCACTGGACCCAAAGGTGATCGGGTAAGTTTATCCAGTTCCCCTGTTGCATGATTTTGATTTTACCATTGAGTTTATTTTTCTCAAACCTTGCATACAGTAATTTAGTAGATTTGTCAAGATTATTAAAACAATTATATATACAGTTTTACACTTAAAAATAAGTGTGTTCTAATAGTGTTGTAATTACAAAAGATATACTGTATGAATGTTTATCAGCCAATAGCTATAAACTGAATTACAGTATAGCAATACCAAAAATTTTAATTACAAAATTAGTTTATTTGGAGATAGGAAATTAATGGACTAGAGAAAAAACATTCTACAATTAATGAGTTTCTCACAGCACCACAAAGCCATAACAGTACTGTACTGTATTTACCACATTACCATGAAATATATGTATTACATCAGTTCTCTTAAACACCATGACCCTGGGATAGTTAGGTTAGTTTAGGTTAAGATGAAGTTCAGTGGTTTGAGTTATATAATTTACTTTGTGAATAAAAACAAAATTTACAATGGAGTTGTGTTTATGGTAATTCTCTGACATACTCCAGTTTGCTTAATTCTCCTGAGCAACGATCTCTTACTTCTTTTTACCATATTTCACCTTCAGTGCTCTGTGCTCTAAACAAAATGAGGCCTTTATATAATGGACTAGAGAGAAGTGACAGTACTCGAGTGTGATGCCAGCTGTAGTTCTTTGTAGACTGAAAAAATATATTAGTGTGTATTATTAGTCTTAAGTGTTGTGTATCCACACTGCCCCTAATAGGCTGTCAGGGTAATGGGACTGACAGTACTGGGTACAATAATTTCAGTCTGAAGTCAGTCTGACCATCTTGAGTTAGGCTGTTATTAAATATCTTTCATTTCCCTGTGATGTTTATCAGTTTATTTTATTTGAACAACTTTACCATTACAGAACTGTTGCTGTAAATTATTACTGAAGTTGTCTCACACAGATTATTTTTTCAGGGCAAAATGGGTCTTAATGGCTTCCCGGGCATCAACGGAATTCCAGGTATCCCAGGTCCCCCAGGTCCCACTGGTAGAGCAGGTTTGGATGGCTGCAATGGTACAGATGTAAGTATAGATGTAGCAGTCTACACCCTCAAGTGTATATACTATACCTCATTTACAAGTATTTTCTCACTATTGTACAACATGGCCAAAAACATGAGTAACACACATTCTTCATTATTTTATTTATTTATTTATCATTTCACCACTTATCAGGCAGTTGGTCTCTGTTGCTTTGTTATCACCTTTATATTCTAGTATTAGTACAAGAGGAAACCAGAAGTACCAGAGAAAACCCACAATATTTAGTAGGTTCTCACTGGATAACACTCTTCTCACAACTGTTCTGGGGCAGGCACACTGTAGTGAGAAGAGGTTTGCCATAAATTCCTTATCACCTTGAAGTAGCTGGACTTAATGAACATTTTCCAAAAGCAACTAAAAACGTTCCTGTTGATCATGTAAAAACTAATATTAAAGACGTGAGTGGCAGTGCTTTTATGAAGTAAACATTGGTGTTGTAAGGTGGCTGAGCATTCGTGATTTTGTTTATCTCTAGAAATAGGGAACTTTTGACATAAAAAAATATTAGTAGTACAATTTTAATATTATTACAGTATTATCACATTGATCTTGATGAAGACAGACATATGTGAACTTGACAACAACACAGTCATTCTTCAGTCTCAGCTGTGTTTGTGAGGTGCAGCATTACATGATATTGTTTAGATGTTGAGTGTGAGGTGAACATGAAAAGAATTGTAATTGCTTAGCAACTTCCTGAAAACTTTGAATAGGTTTTGATAAACAAGAAATATTATTACATTTGAAATTGTTGAACTTAGAAAAAAACATTGTGAATCATATTTGAGCTTAAGTTTTGAAATTGTACAACAATTAAATTAAGTTACTGTGACACTATTGAGTTTAGTCGTGAAGTTATGATACAGATGATGTACTTATGTTGCTATATGCTTCTGCTGTCTACAAACTTTTTCCACAGATGTACCCTGTCACCTTCCTCTTTCTTTAAGGCATCTTTGTCATTTGGTTCACCTCACACACCAGTGGGAGAGGAAGAAAGACCCCTCTAAGTTGGACTATGTGGGGCTTAAGTTTCCCAGTGGTGTTCCTTTGCCTTTACTTGCTTTAGAGGCCATAATAATATACTAGAAGCACTAAATATGAACAAAACACAGAGTGCATGGTGGAACAATGGTCACGACAACAAACACACGAGAACTGCTGCCCCACTTGACCCCTCTAAGCTGGAGTTCTTCTGACTTATGGGGATTTTCAGCTTACAGAAGTCCAAGTTACAGGGGATCTTACTGTAGCTCTGTTGATACTCTGCTATAATGATTCCTTACCAAGGATATTCAATTGATTTACTCATACAGTACTTGTACAGTATTTTTTCTGTGTACAGTAGTCTAAAAAAAATTTGGATGTATGTCAGGGCGAGAGAGGCGACCATGGCAACCCAGGACCGCCAGGACCACGAGGTTTCCGTGGACCAGAAGGCAAAAGGGGAGCAAAAGGAGAACCAGCAATTGGGACATGTACCACAAATAAGGGAGAAAAGGGAGAGTCAGGGCGGGATGGTAGACAAGGCCCACAAGGACCTTCCGGAATTGCTGGTCCCAGGGGTGACCCAGGATTCAGTGGAAAAGATGGACTCAAGGTAAGAAAACTCTACTTTGGTTTATCACTTTAATGCACCTGTTATGTTTATTACCAAGAAACTGAAGAAGTCTTGTTTCTATTGCCTTTATACTTTATTACTTTTATATTTAATTTATATAGATACAATCTTCTTTTTAACAACTACATAATAATTGAAGTAGATTATTCCTCTTGAGCATTGACTTTGTTTACAAGACAATTTTACCATGTCATTTATTTGCTTTATTTAAGAATTAAGTTTTAGAGTTCATAGTACCTGTATTGGTGCACAGTGATGAGGGAAATGCAGGTGTTGGTGCACAGTGATGAGGGAAATGTAGGTGTTGGTGCACAGTGATGAGGGAAATGTAGGTGTTGGTGCATACAAAAAAAAATATAGAATAAAAGAAGAAGTGAAGGGTATCAGCAACCAAATATATTGTCTGGAACAAAAGGAAGATCTAAAAATAAATCCACTGTTGTATAATAATTAACATTACCAGTTCAATCATTTAACAAGCTAAAAGTTGATACTGTATGAAGCAAAATTTAAATGTGAAACAGAATACAGCCAGACATCACTGCTGCAGGAAAAAATACACAATGAGGCGCTGTTGGGTCAAGGTACTTTACTGTTTTACCAGTACTAGAAGAAAAGTATCTAGATGGATTCAAAGGGAGCTTCTGGTTACACTAGTGGGATATAGAGGCTTGGGATGTGATAAGTGTCAGGAATGTCTGGGATTATTGAATGCTAAAGATTACTGGAAGTATTACCACAGATAGTTAGTCAATTAGGTCAGTCCACATAGCTTTAACCCTTCACTATTGACACCACTTATAATATTTATTTATTTAAATTTTTTTGCTTAACTCCAGACTGTTTTATTTAGCTAATAGGCGACCCTGTACACAAGGAGTTAGGTTTGACTTGGATGCAGAAAGCCACACACGTGTTTTTTTTTTTTTACCATCTGTTCGTGCACACTGCTTGATGATGCATGAATTTGCAATGCCTAATTTCCAATCTCTTTCACAGGGAGACAAAGGATATCCAGGACCCAAAGGTGAGAAGGGTCCAATGGGTGTAGCATTTATAGGAAAACCAGGACCCAGAGGCCCTAGAGGAGAACCTGGCGAGAGTTACAACTGTACTGATACAGGTTTTCTTGACAGTTGCAATACCACAGTTGTGGAGAAGGTTAGTTATTGTGCACATAATTTTTCTTTAATGTGAATGTTAAAAAAATGTGTAATTAATTGAATGTAATTATATCTGTGAACATGTCTTTTTATGTAGTACTGTACTGTACAGCAGGTGGTGTATGTGGCACTGCTTCAGATGATCTTTCATTTTTGAAGTCCTTTGGCTACTTTGATGCAGCATTGCCAGAATCAAAAGCAAGCCAATTTTTTTCTTATTTGCTATTTTCATTCACTCAGGATCGTTCATGTGAGAGCTTTCAGCAATTCATCTTATAACAGGGTCACTATAACACACATTATAGGATTTGATATGAAGATACCTTCCTAACAATGTTATTTACTACCTTTGAGTGATACATGATGGCTCAATTTGGCTATTAGTACACTTGGGCAACTGATTAATGAATAAACCAGGGTATATGCAGATGTATAATGCTGCACTCTACAATATTACTTAGGTGCTGATAAATACACTACAATATTATTTATTTAGTCATGATAAATGCACTACAGTACTGTACTAATTTACTAAGTGTTGAAGACATGTTGTAGTACCATGAGTGGTGAAGGATCTAAGCTGATCAACTGTTTGTCTTTTATAAACAAACGACTCATGGTGTTGAGTGTGGCATTCTTTTTTTTTCAGGAGTGTTGATTATTTTATGATAGTATTTTATCAGCCCAGCACCAGATTAACATAACTGATATGAAAATTATGGTGAAATTTAAAAAATGTCACAGCTGCCAGAAACCACACAAACTGGCAAAACGATATGAACCTAAAGATCATATATTTTTGTCTCATATCCAGAGCTTATGGGATGAATTTACACAGCCTGAATGTTCATAATGTGGGGATGATTGTATTAAGAATGAAGGAATGGCAACAAGAAAGAAGAAAGTTTATGGGTATTTGCTCTTCAGGAAAAAGCTTGAGAGGTTAAAAAAGAAAACATTACATCAACAGTTGTCCTGCAAGATGGCCACTGTAGAGCATATAAAACCAAGAAACTTATTAAGATAGTGATTTATGATACGTTTTAGACAAATATAGTCTAAATGAGCTAAAGGACGGACACTCGGATTATTGTTTATTACATAGGATAGATTGTATGCACCAAATTGTTCATAGAAACTGGGTGTTTTGGGGAAGTTTTATATAGGAACATATCACTGGCTTTATATTAGGAATCTATGGGAAAATGGGAAGTGATTTATACAAAATTGATTAATATAAAGTGTTTCATAGATCAGGGAATGGCTCAAGATTGTTTCATCATGTCCATAAGACTTCCATATGTTAGGCCACATATAAATACTTATTGAAATAATACCTTTGGACAAATGCAAACGTCATCCCTCATGCCATGGATATTCAGGATGAAAAATTTCTTATTTGTTGAATTATATGTTACAGATAACTTTTCAAGGATGTATCCCTTTCATGTGTTAGTCACACATAATTTTTTCTCTTTAATTTGATTTTATTTAATACTACTCACATTTATTCAGATATTAATGTGATAGTGTGTGTTCACAGGCCATTCAGGGTGATAAAGGCATGGAAGGCCCCAAGGGCTCAAAAGGCAACAAAGGTGACCAAGGTGAAAAGGGCTACAAAGGTCAACTTGGGACCAAGGGAGAAAAAGGTCTTCAAGGCCTCCCTGGACCACGGGTAAGTGTTAATATTGTTGATCTACATGGCCAGAAAACACACATTATAACCTTTATGTCTCACACCTTGCATGTATGAAAGAACTCGCTTTAGTTAGCAAGTCTAGTTGTTTGAATCTCCAGGGCCTGAAATTGTGTGACTCATGATCATCGTCATTTTACAGCCATTTATCACACTCACAGAAACTAGGGGTATTTGCTCCACTTTAAGCTTAGATTTTAATGAATTTTTTGAGACTAATATGCTGTGTTTTGAATGGACAAGACCCTCTGATTTACCGTTCAAAATTGATAGTAGGTGTTCACTGCCTGAGTGGATGCTGTGCTCACTACATATCCTAAGGCTACTTGTTCACACCAGGCCTGTAGCTGTTCTGCTCCTAACAGACCTATCAAACCCACTTTTAGATAATTGTTTAGTTATATTTTAAACCAGACTCCTTCTCTTATCACATCATGGTGAAAGGGGGAGGAGATCAGGGTTGACCACAGGGGATAAGGAACTTGAAAGTCATTTTAAAGGATACTGGAATGAGATGCTTCATCATCCAGGTCTTTCAGGAGAATTAAAGCAGAGAAAACCTCATAGTAACTTGGACACAAACAAGATAAAGCACATGAAATTGTGAAGTTTACTTTCGTTCAACATTCAGTGCCAAATGAGCCACTATCCAAAGTCTTATAAAGATCAGGGTGCCTATGATGTTGGTTTAGGGTTGCCACCACTGAGCAGGTGAGATGGAACTTAGAAAGGGCCATATGATGGACCTCTTTTGCCTGAAAGGATGCCTTTTAGTATGTTCCTATACTTAAGCTCGAGGAATTTCTAAATGTTCAGTGTAGATAAAACCTATTACCAGTTCCAGGTACTTCATGGAGGATGACAATAGCATCTAAGAATATTCACTGAGATATCAGGATGTATTTAAGGCTTATTTGTAAGGGAAGTAGAGAAAATGGAGGAGTAAGATGCTCTGTAGCTGTGTGCAGTGTACACTAGGAATGGTCCAAGTGAGCTTACTGTAGTGATAATCCCTCATCATCTGAAGGATATCTGCTCTCTCCTGTCTCTAGTACAGTTTCTTACAACATTGTGAGGAAACAGTGAGAGGTAGATCTCAGCACCTCTGGTGTTAGGAAGATATTTGTCATTGCATCTACCTTGGCAATTTACACACACACACACGTGTGTGTGCGCGCGTACGTGCAGTGTATTTTTAGGTGGACCTGTGGTGAATAGTGTTTGAGTGTGTATTTTGTATACAGCTTCAGGAGCTGTATGGTATCAGAAATATGTATCTATAATTAAGATCGTGATGTAGGCATCACATAGTTTGTTATTATTATTTTTAATACGTAATGTTATTAATATTACAGTACAGGTATTATTATTATTATTATTATTATTATTATTATTATTATTATTATTATTATTATTATTATTATTATGATTGTAGCTTGAAAGTGAATTAATGAGTGATAATAATAGTTTCTGGAGAGATTGTAAGATTACTTCATCATGACAGTGATGTTTGCACCATCTTAAACATCTATTGAAAAAACTTTGTTTTAAAGTTTTGTATGTTTCTGTTCACTTGAACTTAACTTAGAATCTTAAAAGAACTCTTTTCTGAAACGGTAAGTTATCTCTTAAACCATCACTTGTATAGTGTGTTAACCATGAATGTTTAATATCTCTCAGGGGCGCGAAGGTCCTGCTGGCCCTCCAGGACCCAACGGATACAAGGGTGATCGAGGCACTGATGGAATGGATGGTCTGCGTGGCGTAAAGGGAGTTAAGGGTAACGAAGGTTATTCTGGCCGTGATGGTAGGAAGGGTGACCGAGGACCTCCTGGCCCCTCACAGGTACTGTAACCTTTACTATGTTACATTAAGTTAAAAGATTTATGTTATTTCCACCACTTGTCAACATATTAGCTGTTGGCCTGTTCTTTGTTGTAGCCTTTGTTGTCCAGCATTAGTACAGGAGGAAACTGTAGTATCCAAAGAAACCTGCCATGTTTGGTAGTGTTAACAAAGGGTAACTCCTGTCTCAGTCCAAGGATTAAACTCAGGTCACTGCTCGAGAAGTATGCATGTCACTGTTGTACCACACCAACTATTTTTATTAATACCCTGGAGGAAGAGAAGCAAAATTATAGAGCATAAAACTAAAAAAGAAAGTTCAGGAAATCCTGTAACAAAAGTGAAAACTGTACCAAACCTAACCTGTATATATTGAACTTGTCTTTGAAAAGGTTTGGGAGAATAATGGAGTAGTATGAAAGGTGCTTGTTTAAGAATATTATTAAAAGATTGTAGAATAGAGATTATAAAAAATGGAAACTTTTCAGAATTTTTTACTGGGATTAGCCCACCCAGGCACAGGTCAATATCTTCTTGAATGTAAAGAACAGATGGAAGTTAAAGAATCTCCTGCTCCTTGCTCCTCCCGTCCCTCCTCCTCCTCGTTTCTATTATTTGTTCATTATTTATTGATCAACAAACATAACCCTCCATCTTAGGGTGGAGAGCCAGGGCCCCAGGGACCGCCCGGCTTACAAGGTTTGCCCGGTCCCAAAGGAAGAGATGGCAATGATGGACTCCCGGGTCCACGAGGTTTTCCAGGTGAAACGGGGGGTCTTGGACAGCCTGGTAACCCCGGTAGAGAGGGAGTTCCTGGACGTAAAGGAGACAAGGGCAATGGGGGTCGACCAGGTATGGGGTATAACCACACCCTTGATTTTTAATATTATTAATATTATTATTATTAATATCATTATTATTATTACTGTATATGTATTTAGCATTTTACTTCATATCAACTTACTAGCCAGTAAGGCCGTTGGTCTTTTCTTTGTTACTTAAACCTTTAATGTCCAGTGTTAGTGCAGGAGGAAATTGCAGTACAATACTGTATATGTGGAGAAAACCTACGATGATTGGTCGGGTCACATTGGATAACACCCTTCTCACATCTGTCTTGACCTGGGAATGAACCCAGGTCACAGGAATGAGAAATTATTAAATGTTGTTTTGGCAAAACCTGTTCTTGTTTTAAACCATTGTATACGGGGTCTCCTCTGAGCAGAATAAAATTACCTTGTGTTAGCCTAATAAAATATTAAAAGTGGCCTCCCAATAGTGAAGGGGTTAATTTGTCTCTCATTTCTACCGTCACAACATTATTTTCTACTTTTTTGAATGAAAAATGACCAACTTGAATGATTATACAATACTGTATTGCCAAAGGTCAGAAAAGAAAAAGAGGAGAAATTTGTGTTTGGTAATACTGTGGAATATTTTTTTCTTTCTGAGTAATACAAAAAGTTAGGAGGATAACCAGGTTGAGTGTGGAAAATGATGGGTGCCTTGGTGAGTTATGTATGGGCAGGTCTCACTATTTTTGTGTGCTAAAATATTAGAGCTCAGAAGTGTATCTTGTTCCATTAGCAAGAGGAATAAATCAATAATATTGCTTTAACCCTTCAGGTCAACCAGGGCCCGAGGGTCCACCTGGGGCAACCGGTGAACGTGGTATATCAGGACTTCCCGGACCAAAGGGAAACAAATGCTTTTCCATTCCTGTAAGTTCATCAATATTACTGTACCATTAAATGTTTTGATTATACAACAGTATTTGGGTTGGTGTATTGTGAATCTTTTACAGTCTTGATAAATTACTGTAGTGCCACCACATCAAAGCATCTTTCAGATAACATGATTAAGTTAAAAATTGGTGTTAGTTCCAAAAATTTTCAAGTGACATCATTGAAGTTAATTAGTTGTTGGTATTCTAGTAATATTTTATGTCTCATTCACCAGTTTTTCTCCTCTAATAGCTGCTGTTTAATTTCTTGTCATTAGCTATGTTTTATAAAGTTTTATGTTGTGTTTACCAAAGATTATCAAAGAAAAATTTAAGTTTGTGTTACATCTGATGTACTGTAGTGCATTGTTGAAACATCGTATGTAAACACGTTGCATAATCAATTATTTATTTATTATTTATAAAGCTAATAACACGGTGTCATCCCACTTTGACATTTCCCACTTAGACGATGATCTGTTTTTTGCTATATTTACCATCTTAAGTTAAGTGATCAGGTTAGGTTACATTAAATTGCATAAAACAGACAATTGTCCAATTGGGATGTAATCGACAACACTGCTGATACCTATTGTGTTAAGTTGGTCAAATGCATTTTAAAAAAATTGTCAGTTTTGGAATATTGCACATAGGACTGGAAATTTTATGGAACTGCAAATTCTGATCAACATTAGCAAACTAGGTGCCATAGATAGCCATGCCTGATTGACCATGGGTATGAGAGAGTCACACCCACTGTATGAGTGTCTATCAGCTCCATGAGTCATAAATCATGCAGGTAGGTATAATACAGTACTGTACCTTTGATTAATATCTTCATTAAGCTGAATCATTCTTGAGACTGATATCTCCAGTCATTCATATTACTTTGCTTTAATCCCTTCAATACAGGCACATCACTTTTAACATTTGGCAAACACCAAATGATCTTATTCAGCATAGAGAGATCCTGTACACATTGGGTTGTAACTTATCCACTGTTAGGCTGTTTTTCACTCCTTTAGCACCATCCTCAGACGTGCTTTTAAAACTTAACGACATGATTTATGACTCAAACTTTCTGTAACTCATTTTGCTTCACCCTTCTACCATACTCTAGTAACTGTCACTGTAAATTATCTACAGTCTATCATTTGCATACAGTGCCCAGACATTGTCAGTATACTTTCTTCCTTGTACTCTACCTGGGATGTCTTTCTCTACATGTCTTGAAAATTGCATTAATTAATCACTTGTATTTGTCTGTAGACAACATGCTGGTTTATAATGTGTTCTCAAGTTACTCCACCAGCCTAGTCTGGAAGGGCACATGCATCTTTTGTTCTTAATTTTCTCTTGCCATAATATGCTTTGCTACTGTCAATGTTGTGGAACAATTTCCAAATACTGTATAAATGAATACATTTAAGACTCCTGTTCATTCACTCCCTCATTACACTGAGAGTGTCCAGTCCTTGACACTCTACACTAAAACATTACTCATACTGGTGTTTATTCTCTACATTCTCCTCTTACATACTTCATCAAAACAATTTATCAATCTCCTTCATTATCTCCCTCAACTTATCATCCTAAATAGGGAGAGCCAGGACGTGATGGAACATCAGGACGTGATGGTACGCCAGGTCCCCGAGGTGCACCGGGCCCTGAGGGTCCTCAGGGTATCCCAGGTGACAGTATAAACGGGATCCCTGGACCTGGAGGAGAACCAGGAACCGTTGGCTTCCCGGGTATCCCTGGTAATCCTGGAGTAGATGGATTTCCGGGTTAGTTATTTACTTGATTTTCTATTACATTTATTGTAGTGTCTCGTGTACAGTATGCTAAGTATTGTATCATATCTACTTAACTGCTCATGTTATCTCATACACACACTTGTGTCTGCTTTTATGTGTAAAGATATAAACCCAAACTGTGTACTGTGCAGGCCGTGATGGACCAAAGGGGGATAGTGGTTTGGACTGTGAATGTGAGCAGTGCGATAAAGGTGAGAAGGGTATCAGAGGGCCTGACGGCTTGCCTGGTATTGAAGGACCAAGAGGATTACCAGGAGCTATTGGGTACCAAGGAGAGAGGGGTGAAGACGGCACACCGGGAATAACAGGTTTACCTGGCAACGAGGTAATTGACAACTAAATGACAAGTGTTGTAGATGACTTTGTTCATGTACAGGTACATTGCAGACCCTCAAAGCTGGATCTCACAAAATCAGTGGTTCTTATAAAGCAGACTATATTGTATCGAAAAGTTAGTTAGGCAGAAAAGTTGGATAGAAGACAGTCTTAGAAATTTTGAGCAAAACTTGTACTGTGTTTCTGAATTTTTACCATACAGTATATATATTTTTCCATATTATCCAGGGTACCCCAGGCTTACCTGGAGCTTCAGGAAATAAAGGTGATAAGGGTGAAGCAGCTTTCGCCTTGCCAGGTCCTCCAGGCCCCAAAGGTGATCTAGGACAACGAGGACTTCCGGGAATTGATGGACAAAAAGGAGAGCGAGGTTTCTCGGGAAGAAATGGCTTGCAGGGTTTGCCTGGTCCAAAAGGTGACGGTGGACTGCCAGGTAAGAGATAAGTCATATTGGCTGATGTGGGACTGTTACTGTTACATTTACTTTTTAAATATTTTAATATCTATTGTCATGAATGAACTGGTAATACTTCATCTTAAGAGAAGTAGATATTTAGTGATAAAGGAAAGAACCCCAACTAAAGTTACCAAGATTCTAGAGGTGAGTCACATACTTTCAAAGATGATTTGTACATTACAGTACACTACAAACTTTGCTGCTCTCTCTCCCCATAATGTATACTGTACTGGTAAGCAAATGTTATTGAATTGTTGAATTGAATTGAATTGTAACAGTTTATTTAGCCAGAAAAATACAGATACAGAGTGGATAATAATAACAATATTAACATGGCTGAGCCAGTTGAGAACCTGAGCTCTCTTTGAGGCACCTGATATATACTATACATTTATCTCAAGGAAGTTAGGGATGGGAGTTTGAAATATTGTTGTATGCAGTGTCTATATATATAAAAGGATACAGTAGTTAGAAAAAGAAGAAAATATGCCCCTAAAAAACAGAGAAGAAAAGAAATGGGTGTAATCGCAGAAAGTAATGCGGATGTCGTTTTATGGGTGTTGGAGCAATTTCCTAACGTAGGGCTTAATGTTGAAACTGAAGTAGAATATCTTGTGACCTTGGCTGGATAACAGTAGCCAGGAATACAATGATGGTTGTTTAGGGATCATATAACTAACCAAAGAAACATAATACTGATACAATACTTCATTTTTGGAGTTAAAAACAAATCATTCTATAAAGAGTTGATGGTAGTAAATAGCATAGATTAGGTTTAATCATTTGAAGGCAGCTAAAAAAAAAAGAAATATTTAAAATGGGGGTAGGGAGGACTCAAGTAGACACATTAGGATAAAGGTAATGGTGTTAGTGGAAGTGTGAGCAGGGTATCATTAGGACTCGGTGGTTAGGTCAGGTTAGGTAAAAGTGGAAATGTAAGTCATAGTGAGAATGGGAGGAATATAGAAATATATGACAATTTAATTTTTATTTATTTTGTATTATTATTATTCTATTAGAGCTGTATGAAATGAGAAAATGAAGCTCGGTTTTATGCAAGTTACTGAAAGATTGGTGGTTGAAATAATTTATGTGAAAGGAAGAGATACACTTGATTATAAATAATTAAATGTAGGGAGGATGAGGTATAAGTGTGGGAGAGTAGTGCTTGTATGACTAAACCTTCAAGATTGTTGTCTAACTTGGATATTTAAATTATTTCATCACTGACTATATTTTAAGATGGCAAAAGTTGATATTATTTACGTGAATAGATTAAAATTCCTTTGTTTAATGCAGAAATTCTGATTTCTTAGGTCAAAATGGACGTAATGGCATTGATGGCCAAAATGGTCAACCCGGATTTTGTGAAAAGGGTGACATTGGTGTATTTGGTCGGCCAGGCGATAAAGGTGAGAAGGGAAAGACTGGTTTACCAGGTCAAGATGTAGAAGCGGAGTCAATCTGTAAATATACAGAAGGTCCTCAAGGTCTACAAGGTACCCCTGGACCAAGAGGAGAGCCAGGCGACAAAGGAGATCAAGGTCATACGGTGAGAAGACCTCAATGTTTACTACCTTGTGAATGACTTGACTGTGTCATCTCAGTTTGGTTCCCAAGTTTTCAGTAGTTGTAGACTCACAACCTCTTCTAAGTAAGTGCCTTGTGTGTATATTGTATATCCCAAATTTTGTATCCCAGTGGCTTTGTATCCACAATTATATGAGTAAAGAGTAAACTGAAGTCACACTGCAGTATACTGCACTCATGTTGAGTAAGACAGAGTGAACTGAACAATTTCATTTTACAGTACTTGAATGATTCACTAACACTGTAAATACTTTGCTCATTATTTGATTAATTCTGAAGTCATCATCTATTTATATTCCATCTTTCATTTTTAAATAGTGTATGGTATGGTAAGAATCTTTTTCAGTGTAAGTAAATTCATGTCCTTCCCTGGTAATACTGTACTGTATGTCAGACATGTTTCAACACTGAATGTATTTTCTTTTTTATGCCTACTCTGTGTATATAGAACTGGATATAGTACAGTACTTTCATACATCCATCATAAGTCATGTAAATTGGTACATCTCTATAAGTTAGATGTTCAAAGTGCAGTACAGTATTTGAGTGCTTTGTACATAAGTCATACACATGTATTGCAAAAAAAAGCTTATATTTATTGTTATAAACAGAGAACTGGAAGGAAATGGAACATATGATGCAGAAAACTTGGATTAATAACACTATCAAAATAATAACTTACTCTGTACACTGAAATATTCATTAGAGTAAATGAGTACAGTATCATGTTGAACTACTGTAACTGCTGGCCAAATTAAGTGTTTCATCTGATGGCTGGTCAGTTCCATCTTTCATGGAATAGAATCTTAATGTACAATAAAATAGGGAAATGTTTAACAAGTGTACATAGTCTCTAAACATATACAAATTTTGTCTCATTCCATAGGTGGTGTATTTGTCCTATTAATTTAAAGTGTAGTTATAAATAGAGACATGTCGGTCCCCATACACTCAAATCTTCATGGGTCAGAAATGAATAAAGAAATGAACATGAACTAAATGGAACACCATGAACATTCAGTATGACATCAGGTATCATACACATAGCAGTAACATTGTAATGGGTTACATGGGGGTGTTGAATACAGGATATTGTACTGTGAACAAGTCAAGCGAGGACAAGGAAAATACGAAGAAAATATCATTGTACTGTACTGTACCTCACAAGTCAAGCTCTGTAACTTTAGTTCAAGCTTATTTTATTTATTTATTTATTTTTTATTTTTTCAATTTGTTTGTGAAACCTTGACAAATGATTTATTGTTCCAGGGTCTAAATGGTCGAGATGGTCCTCCTGGTAACACAGGCCCACATGGACCTCGAGGTCTTTCAGGCCCAAGAGGTGACAAGGGAGACAGGGGTCCAGCTGGCCTCACTGGTGATGATGGAGTTCCAGGGCAGCCAGGTATCCCTGGTCGATTTGGACTCAAAGGTATGTGGATTTAATTCAAAATTGGATCTCTAAATGAATATACTGTACTGTACAACCTGTTATATTTGCCAAGTGAATATAATAAGAATAGTTTTGAAATTTGTAGTTGCAAATTTTCTTGTTGAAAAATTTAGTTTTTGTTTCAGTAATTATAAAAGTTTTGTAAATTGTTCCTGTTTAAGGAAAAATAATATTAGTATGTAGCAGCATTTTTCCACCGTAGTACCTGCGGGCAATTATACATCCTAGATGAATAAATTTCTTTTAAATTGGTAAAACTGGTGTTTTTAACTCATTTAGCTTGTATTTTATCATTAAACACCTTTGAGCAATAGCCACCCAGTGAGAGAGAGGGGGCAGTCACACCCAGGCCTCTCCAATCCTGACCCTGAAAGTGCTAAGTGATGATATTGCCAGGACAGTAGAAAGAAATCTTGTACTGCAAAATATAAAGAATGAAAATACTATAAGCAGATTGGTTTAAAGAGGTTAGAAAAGAAAGAGAATCTGGACAGAGATGATGATAACGGAGTAACATACATACTGTACGATGAAGCAAACAAGACAAACTACATGATGGACCTGATCCAGCAAACATTATCCATTTAGATGTAAATGGTATGTTTCATAATCATGTTGATAAGAAAGTCACCATGAACAAATATGCAAACTAAAGACTTTCTTTTTTTGCAGGTAATAAAGGAATGGACGGTCGGCCAGGTGTCGGGAGGCCAGGGACACCAGGAAATCCCGGTTCAAAGGGCGAAAGAGGTTTGTCCGGACTGCCTGGAAAATCAGGATTACCTGGTCCTCAAGGTAAGGATGTGCCTTTATGTTAGATCTAATGGTCGTACGTAGTGCATGAAAACGATTCTTTGATGGATAAATGAAGATCATGAGAAAAGTACAAACATTATATATTGAAAAGATAACATGTGCAGAGTATATGAGTGTTAGAGGAACATTGGCATAAGTGAAATATAACTTTAAAATGACTGTGTTGGTGTATGTTGCATTACTGAATAACTTAATATCTATATACTTTTTTGGGGGAGATATATTTTTATTCCTAATGCATCAAACCTTTACTGAGACAGAGTGCTGGACAGGTGCTTATCCGTTGTGTCTTCATGTATAATAGTAATCTCCTTATTCATCAAAGTACATTCAGTACATAGTGAAGTAGAGAGATCATTGTTTTTATTTCTCCCAAGGTCCTCGTGGTACACCTGGTGTTAAGGGCAACAAAGGTACTCCAGGTCTCAATGGACTGAATGGCATGAAGGGTGACAAGGGTAACGTAGGCCTTCCTGGACGCATCGGACCAGCGGGACCTCACGGACTACCGGGACTTGATGGACCGAAAGGTTAGTTGGACTTTTTTAATCTTTACTTAAAAATAACAAAAATAACTTCTGAAAGATATATAAGTACTGTACAAGGTCAAGACTCTTCACATGTACAGGTATCTCAGTATTACTGTAAATGTGTGTGTGTGTACACACACACACACACACACACACACACACACACACACACACACACACACACACACACACACACACACACACACACACACACACACACACACACACACAAAAACATGCAAATAAATAATAATGGAAAATTCTCTCACAAATTATCAGAAACAAGACAACAAAATGTATTGAAAATTAAAAAAAAAGCGAGAGTCTACCCTCAAGTCAACTCTATGCTTTGTTAGGTTGGCTGGGTTGCCATATGGCAATTTTTTCCTCATAAAAATTACTGTCTCTAGAACGAATGGCATCAGAGTACCAGCTGGTTGATTCGTAGATCAAACTTACAAAATTTCTTTCATGGCCATCTAGCCAACCTAACATGAAGGATGTCTGTAATTGTGGTGTAATACTGTACTTTTTTCACATTTTGTATGTAGGATGGTGTGTGCATGTAACTGAATAAAAATAAAGAGAGTTAAATATATCTACCCAAAAGTGCGAGTTGAAAAACAACCATAACACCTCACAGCCATAGTTTTCTTAAAATAATATACAGTACAGGTCCCCCTCTACTTAAAAATGTTCAACTTACAAACTTTCTGAGATACAAACATCATCACTGAGATACAAGTATCATCACTGAGGGGGGTTACCTGCCAGAACAGGTGTTTAATGTGGATGAGACTGGATTATTTTGAAGAGAATTCCAGATAAAACAAACAATACCTAAGAGGAGAGTGAGCCAGGTTTTAAGGCTGTATTAAAGGGTATAGCTGTACTAAATATCCATAATTTTTTCATTTTTTACAATATGTTTGGTATCTACAAGAGTAAAGTTGGACTTACAAACAAGCCTCAGGAACGTAACTCGTTCGTAAGTAGAGGAGCACCTGTATACAGTACCAGGAAATGTGAGGAGTAAATAAAAATAATACCAATAAATAAGTTACAACAAAAAAATACTATTGCCAAACCCGTAAATGAAAGTCAAATGAAAGTTTTAACACAGTCGCCTTTTGTATACACTATCTGTTCCACCATAGTAACGAAGATCAGCTGGGACGCCGATTCCCTAGCAACGCTCCCCACCCTTTTCACTCTGCACTCTCCTCCCGTTAAGTGTTTTCCCTTAGGATAATTTTTTCTTTTACCTTTTTTCACAATATGTATTTAAGAAGGTGTGTGCATAAAAATAAGTGAAGAAAATTACGTATATTTACCTGAAAATATGAGTTGAAAAAACCATAACACCTCACAGCTTGGCCAACTAATCTAGTGGTTACAATGATGAGCTAACCTAGCTACAATGCCATGATTAATCACTATTAAACAATATTCTATCAGTAAACACTAATAATAACAGTAAATCCAGTGAAATATGGTACGGAGTGAGGAGAGTTACAACTGCAAATGACGCACTAACTAGCAGTCACTCACCCACTACTGTTACCAGGCGTACGTATGGGAGAAATACATGACCTTCTTTTTATCCGCAAATTGTAGGGGCAAGCTGTAGCTGTGCATCATTTATATGTAACTTCTAATTTGTTCTATCCTTGTGCATCAAGAGTCCATGTTTCACACCAGTTAATGATATCAACTGGACTGTCACTCCCAATATCCCCATTTTGTAGAGGACTAAACTATAGGTCACAGAAATTTATCTTTTTGTCTCTGTATTGTCTTTACTCCATTCATACTTTTGTGTTGCTTGTTTGAAAGAGAAGAGTATCAAGATAGAAGTGGGAAGAGCAGTGCCAGGTAACTGTCAACACCAAGATATCAAGTAGAAATATTCTCGTTAGTTCATATCCACGGCTTGCGTACATAATGTTTTGAACAGGGAGTTTTAGAGAAGGGCATGTAAAGGGTGAGTGTGATGGAATATGAGATGCTGACTAGTTGACAATACAATAATGATAACTGATTTACTCTAGTCTTTTATTAGCTCTTGCACATCTTACATATGTTTATAATTTTTACAGGTATTGCTGGAATACCGGGTTCCCCAGGCTCACCTGGTGTTATTGGCCTCCCGGGAATTAAGGGAGAACGAGGCTTCCCAGGTCAATTAGGAAGTAAGGGAGCAACTGGTCCTTCAGGTCGACCAGGTAAGTGTATATAGAGACGGTATTTTTTTTTTTTTTAGTTTAATAACATTGAACTGCAGTATTTTTTCCTTCAGGGTTCACCTGCCCAAAATATTAATTTCATCATATTTCATGTAGCCTGTATGATAAATATTTGTCCTTTGAAGAGATTACAATACAGTAGAACTCCTGAAGAAGGTAAAATTAAAGTAACACCTAGAATAGCTCAGTACAGAATGTCTTTTAAAACAGATATTTCATGTTGGTGTTTTCAATGTCAGCCTTGTTATGCTGTTAAACTCAGGGAAACAGCAACACAAGGGGAATCACCTTTAGTCAGAAAGCTTAGAATTTTTTTTATTTCTCCATCTACTATAGGTGCATTTGGGCAACCTGGCCTTGATGGTAAACCTGGCTTACCAGGACCCAAGGGTGTTATGGGCATTGAAGGGTTTCAGGGTAGCCCCGGAAACCCTGGCCTTCCAGGTCTTCGTGGAACCGCTGGGTTGAAGGGTGACATAGGTATTGCAGGAGCTCCAGGTGAGCCGGGTCTTCCAGGACGAGAAGGACTACCAGGCTTCAAAGGTGACCGTGGACTTATGGTGAGTAACTTGCTTTAATACTCTATTGGTAAACAATGGTTGAACTTTTTTAGTTTTGTTCTTTTTCTTACTTTTCACAGGTTACATGCTAGATGATACTCCAGTTAAACAAAATACAAGTGAAAAGGAGAAATGCAAAATGTATAGAGGAATCTTTAGCTGATTATATGAATATACATACTGCACTGTACTGTACAGTACTTGGAAAGATACATAACAAGGGGAGGGGGGGTAATTGAAGTGGTGAAATAGTTGTAGGGTATTAGATAGATAAGGAAGAAGGAGAGTCTGGGGAATGTAGGGAATATGATGTGGATCAAATATATACAGAGAAACAGATCGCCCGGAAATATATAACAAGATATGAGAGCCTTTTTACCATTCATAAATAGTCAGATGATATATGAAAGAGTGAATTGGGAGGCACTAACAGAGAGTGATGAGAATTTATGGTGTGGGAGGAAAAGTCATTGACTACAAAAACAAAACCAGTGGACTAGTCTTGTCTTGCTGCTGTGAAACTAATGTATGTTTTTTATTTACCTTTAAATTCAGAAAGTAATTTCTGTAGTTCAAGTTCATAGTAGAGACTTGTATCATATCCTTGGGGTTAACCTCTCATAATTTTAAATTAATAAAGGCAGCTTAATTAGGCTGTTTTCTTTGTTTCATATATGATGTGTAGTCAGACTAAGAAACTAAATATTATAGAGCATAGATCTCATATATGATTACAGTACTAATGTCAGTAACACAACCATACCTCAGAGGATACACTTTTTCATCTGCCTTTTAGAGAACACTGTCTTTTAATTTTTGTTGTAAAATAGTTCATGAGTCTTTGACAGAAGCTTTTATTTTCAGTACTCAGCCTCTTGTGATTTTTAAAATACTATTTTATTTAATTTTAAATTTCATAGTTTTAATTTATGATTTTCTTTTTCGGGGCCAATAGTCACAGGCTGCTGTGCTAGATATTTCCGGATTACTTCAGGCACTTTATCACCTTCCAATCAGCTCTTGCTATCTTCCAGGGTGTACAACATTCTGTGCTATATCAAGGATTCAAAGAAGACTTTTTGTCGTCATAATCCGATAAAATGTATGAACATGTTGCAGACTTTATTTGTAGAATCATAAATAAATGCTTTGCAGAAGGTGATTTTGTGTGATCTGAGAAACAGGCTTTATTGTGAACCTTTTAAAGAAAGCTGGTCTTGGTACTGAAAATATGTCAAATCATCATTGTTCAAGAACACATCCATTCCATAACACAGGGTCCAGTGTACATATTATTATTACCATCATCATCATCATCATGAGTAGGGATTGATCATTAAAGACTGCTACTGTATATGGCTGGGAGTGATTGTTTGTTCTAACTCCCAGCTTCCTCTCTGGGTAGGGAATGAAAGCTGTGAGATTGAGGAATACATAATGGTAAGAGAGTGATAATTGATCCCATTTTCTATGGCCAGGAGAAGCAGAAAATATTGTGATTTGGTGATTATTATGTCCTCAGTGATGACACACCTCCTTCAGAAATCTGTGTGTTTCAGAACTGAATATCTGTAGTTCAGTTGTTCAGTATATTCGAAAGAAAACTGCCTTTGTAGCTCAGCTGTTGTGATCAAACATAAAATTACAGACATCTTGGACACATTTGGTTAACATACACAAGACCATTTGCACCTTCTTGTTCATGAGACCAGATGTCAGAATCAGTTCCTCATTTTCTGCTTGGAAAAAGGATTGAATACATGATTAAATTACAGAGGTAAAAGGAACAAAATCAAGTACTGTATATATAGTAATTTATTTACAGACAAAGCAAAACTTTTAACATATATATATCATTACAGGGCCCCCAGGGAGTACCAGGAGTATCAGCCGCTAAAGGTGAAAAGGGTAATGAAGGTCAGAAGGGTAATGCTGGGTTACCAGGGAGACTTGGATCACGTGGACCCACGGGTCTTCCTGGTCCAAAGGGCCGTGATGGATTTGGTCTGCCAGGTCCTGCGGGAGACCGAGGAGTTCCTGGAGCACCTGGTCTGGATGGTCGTGATGGACCGTCTGGTCCTCCTGGCAGTGATGGAGTTGCTGGCTTCCCTGGCCCAAAGGGAACAAAGGTAAGTATCATATTGCTATACAGTGCAGCAGTATTGTCATTGGCTGTACATAGGCTGTATGACAAGATTTCTATAATTTCTTGAAATTGCCATGTAAAAGTTTGTGGTCTTAGCCTCTGGCCAGAATATGTGAAGCTTAAAGATAATCTCATAAGTTAACTTAAAAGTAACAATCGTTGATGAGAGTCAAGTTAGCGTGATCAATCACTCACTTTCTGGCAATAAGACAGTATAATTAACCCTCTTGTGCACACAATAATATTCTAAGTTTCTGCATTACTGGCTTCATTATTATTTTGGCTTTAACCTAGGCAGAAAAAAGTAAGATGAGAATAAGATTTTTTTATGCCGATTAAAGAATTTTATTTCCCTGCATCATATCTCGAATATTTTCTTGTAAGCCTACCAAGGTGTTATTGGAATGGAACCAGAATTTTATGTGTTTTCCAACTGTGGCTTTGGGATTTTGATTTAACTAATTGTGGGGAGGGTGGGAGAAGAAATAAAGAGGCAAATGTGACCTACCAGCCCGGCTGACAGGAGGAAACTGTTGGACAGCTTCCTCCCGCTGGATTCGATACCTTCTGAAAGCTTCCCTCGCATGATCTTGCAATAATTTATGATGCACGAAAGATTGACACGATTACAGTATCTTGAAAACCTTTTTGGGTAATTTTTTGTTAAAGTTAATGCACCGATGCAAATAGTCCTACCGAATGATTGGATGCAATTTGTTTCATGATGCACGAGAGGGTTAAGGTTCTTTGTCACTGGGAAGACAATAGTGGATGTTAATTTCATGTGTCATTGTGGACTTTCATTTTGTGTAGACGTTCTGTTTAAATCTTGGGGTTGATTAAACCTGTGTACTGTACCAAAAAGGACTATGTGGGAGAAAAGGAGGAGGACTGTGGGAGAAAAGACTAAAAGACTATCAAGCGGGAGTACGAGGAGAAGGTGAAGGATGAGCTGGAGGCTACAAGAGATATGTTGACTAAGAAAGAATGAGGGAAGGGAATCATCTCAGATCTATCATAGTAACTAGACTGCATTAATTGAGGTGCCGACTCGCCTCAAGTGGTACATTTTTCGAAGTTGTGACCTTGACCGGTGATGTTTGTTACTTTCAGGGATTACGCGGAGTTATTGGATCACCTGGAGATAAATGCATTCCAATTCCCGGTCCACCAGGATTGCCAGGACCTATTGGCCCCAAAGGTGATCTTGGATTAAATGGTCGAGACGGTGAAAAGGGACAACCGGGTCGTTCAGGTAAGTACTAATTTTTATCTTGGTGTCGGTAACTGAAAATTCAAGCATTCCTAAAGTTTCAAGTAAAGTCAAGTTTTTGTTGAAATGTATTATTATGGTACCCAAAGACTATGTATCGGACATCTCCCAGTTTCAGGTAGCAAAATAATACAGTAACAAGATTATTCACAATAATTGGAGAAGTCTACAGGATAATTTTAATACAGTATACAGAAAACTTGGTTCATAATTTGTTAATACTGTACCAGAAATGAAACATTTCAGACAGACAAAGTTTACTTGAGTTTAGGTAACCAATAAGAAAGTAAAAGGAGAACATTGCAAAGTGAAGAAAATATATGGAGAAAATATTAAAAGATGATGCAGTAAAGGCCCGGGTGGTATAATGTTTGGCCTCACCACTTTAGTATTGTGAACCTAGCTAGGTGCGTCACACCACCTAGTAGTGTGAACCTAGCTAGGTGTGTCACACCACCTATAGTATTTCCATGGCGACCTGTGGTGTAATGGTCAGCATCCTCGTCTCGTAAGCTAGCGGAACCGAGTTCGATCCCGGGCCTGGTGAACTATGAGCAAGTTTATTTACACCATTTGCATCTGTCTACCCGGCAGTAATTGGGAACCTGGATGTTAATCGATTTGCGGATCGTGTTCCGGGGTAATGGTTAGCCAGTACAGTTGGCGAGCTGTCCGGTCTTCTCAGACTATTCCTTGTCACTGGGTCATGCAGCTCATTAACTTGGGGTGTGGTTGTTGTGTTGGCGACAGCTTCTACACCTTAACAAATTCACACCTAGGAGGCCCTTGGGCCGGCCATCCTCGATCTCAAGGGGCTTCCATTATAGTATTTCCACACTAACCTGGCTCACAAGCCACACCCCTCTTCTATAAAAATAGCTGATGGTTCAAAGAAAATGTTCGTGTAGCTTTTTTTTTTACGGGGAATAGCCCACCCGGGCTCAGGTCACCGACCCACAATGGGGTCTAGGGGGCAATTATCCTAAAACCAGTATCATGTACACAATATTAAACATCACTTGAACAGATTAGGGGAATAGCAGTAAGCAGTGTTTTTCGTGGCCTGATGGATAAGTTTGTGTGAATCTTTCATTTCTACAGGTAAGATATTGCTCCTTTATCTATAACTGATTTTCATAAAGTTTGACGAGACACCATGTACAGGTGTGCCCACAGCAAGGAAAAATAATTGTTTTATACCTTTTGAGTGTTGCAAAGTGTTCTGAGAAAACTCTGCCATGAAAGTGATCACCATTAGGATTACCAAGGTATGCTCACCTCTATGGTGGGCACACATATCATAGTGGGCATCATGGTGGGTAAACATACCATAGTGGGCATCATGGTGGGTATACATACTATAGTGGGCATCTTGGGTACACATTGTATAGTGGGCATCATGGTGGGTACATATACCATTGTGGGCATCATGAGTTTACCAACCCTGCACTATATGTTCCACCATTTCTCCCATAATCACCCAAGCTTTGTGAGGGAATATTGTAAACTCTTTTTAACCCTTTAAGGACAATGGTTTAAACTTTTGAGACTAATATTTTAGACTTTAGAAGACAATGGTTTAACTCTGAAGATGATGGATTAACTTTCAGAGAATGGTGGTTTAACTCCTGGATGATGAAATTTTTTACCCTATGAGGATGATGTTCAATCTCTCTCATACTCAAAGGATTAAATAATTTAATTAGATTAATGTATTGTAGATTGCTTATGTGTTTTACCTAAGTCAGTGTAATTTCCTTGGTAATAATCCCTCTATCACAAGACAAGAAACAGGATTTTACAAGCTCTTTCCATCTTTCTTTCCAACTTATGCTTTTCAAATTAATATTTATGTTAAAAACAACAAATAAAACATCAATTAATTTTGATCTTGTCTTCTGTAGGTTTACCTGGCCAGGATGGAGCTCCAGGGATTGAGGGTGACAAGGGTACAACAGGTCCTTCAGGTCTACCAGGTGTTGCTGGTCTGAAGGGAGGCAAGGGAGAGCCAGGCCTGCCTGGTCCCAAAGGCAATGAAGGCAGACCAGGTTCCAATGGTCTCACTGGACCTAAGGGAGACAGGGGTAACAGTGGATTACCTGGTGCACCTGGACTACCAGGTATAGATGGTCTGAAAGGTGATAAGGGTAACCCTGGTCCTGAGGGTCCTCGAGGTGAAGTGGGCATGACTATGAAGGGTGAGAAGGGTCTGCCTGGTTTACCAGGAAAGCCTGGTCGTAATGGCATAAATGGACTAAAAGGAGAAAAGGGCGATCTTGGGTATGTTGGACTACCTGGTAAGAATGGCCCTCCTGGAATTTCAGGCCTCCCTGGTGCTAAAGGTGGTAAGGGTGATGCAGGAACACCGGGACCTGCTGGATTACCTGGTCAAGATGGCAGAAATGGGTTCCCTGGTCAGAAAGGTGTGGAAGGTCCATCAGGAGACAGGGGTTTCCCAGGTCAGCCAGGGCTCAGAGGACTTATTGGCCCAAAAGGTAATATTGGACCTGAAGGTCTTCAAGGCTTACCTGGTAGCTCAGGAGCCAAAGGTGAAAGAGGCAATAATGGTTTAGTCGGTCTCCCTGGAGAGAAGGGCAATCAAGGTCCTAAAGGCTTTGATGGGCTCCCGGGTGTAGCAGGTAGGCCGGGGCTCCCGGGTCTAAAGGGTGAAAGAGGTTTCCCTGGAGGTAATGGTCGTCCTGGTATTCCGGGCACCAAGGGAGAGCGTGGCTTGCCTGGACCACAGGGCCCAAGAGGACCAGAAGGACCTGAAGGTAGCCCAGGTATGCCTGGTATGTCTGGAGTTAAGGGTGATCGTGGTTTTGATGGATTACCAGGTCAAGGTGGACCACCAGGAATGAAGGGAGATCGTGGTTTTGTTGGAGCACCAGGTCTTGTTGTGAGTATTACTTTTATATATTAAGACCTTGTTTCTCACATTTAGTGTGTTGGATATGTGTCAGTTTTCATATTATTAACCAAATTCAGGGAAATTCAATATTAAGTTTTACATTGTTGTTCATGTCATGATAAGGAAAGTTGAACGTATACATAGAGGTACACAAGCATGAAATTACAGTACTAATTCATGTACATATGTACATGCATGTTTGCAGACACACACACACACACACAGAAATGATATTTCACCCCTTTTTTTGTATGCAGCTGTACACACAGACAAATGTGTAAACCTGCAGTTACATATCCAGACACATGAACCCACCCACTGACACCCATACACTATTGAATACACACACACGCACACACTCTATTCTATTAATACTTTGCCGTCACTCGGAATCGAGTATGATGATCATCCAGCTATGACACAATGATACACACACACCCTTAGCAAAACTTATTTGTATTAAGAAATAAAGTGTGGTACAGTATCATGCTGCATTACTTAAGTTGTCAGAACAACACTTCTCACCAACTTGTTAATGACAATATTAATCATTGTAGTCTGTGAGTCAGCAGCCCAGCTTAGCTCGTATTCATTATCCTCTCAGAGCTTTTAATATAACATTTAGTTACAGTATTGATATTATGAATGAATGTAAACCTTTTTTTTTTTTACCCTAACTCTATTTTCTTTTTGCTTTTCTACAAAGGGACAGCCAGGTTTCCCTGGATCCAAGGGAAATGCAGGAAGGAGCTGTGAGGCTCAGCAACAGTATTATTCAGGCACACTGGTAGTAAGACATTCCCAGACTACTATTGCTCCCCGCTGTGAACAAGGCCATAACCGTCTATGGGAGGGCTACTCCTTACTATATGTTGAAGGCAATGAAAAAGCACATCATCAAGATTTAGGCAAGTAAATGTGTATTTCACTTAATGCAAATTTGTTTTTTATTGAATATTAAAACAAACCATTCCTAATAACAACATGCCAGCCTGTTTCTGTTGCTTCATGGGTGTACACTAAAAATTTAAATTATATTTTCTTACAGGTTTAGCTGGTTCTTGTGTACGAAGATTCAGCACGATGCCGTTTATGTTCTGCGACTTCAACAACGTATGCAACTATGCTTCTAGAAATGACAAGTCATATTGGCTTTCTACAAATGATCCTATTCCCATGATGCCTGTTGCTGACACTGCCATTCGACCATATATTTCAAGGTTTGTCTCTCACGCCTACCATAGTTTGGTATTTTAAAAGGGGTATTGGCCTATCATATGTCTACAGTAGTTTATAAAGTCATACAGTGTCTACCACTACATATATTAACTAAGCTATAAAGAATATGAATGCACTGCTTAAGAATCTAGAGAAAAGTATAATTAAATGGATGGAAATACATGTAAGTGTAGAGAGTGGGCAAGGCTGTAGGAAGTAGTAGTGAGAGATCGCTGCTTGTGTTATGGTGAGGAGAGGGCTGAGCCAGTGTGTAGAGTTGAAGTGGGAATGTCATGGATGTGGAGGGTTACTGTGTAATATATTCACTAGTTAGAGATAAATTTAGTTATTGAAGATAGAGGAATAAAACTGGATAAGCAGAAAGTTAGAAGTAATGGTGTTACTGTATCATCTGTGCAAGAGGAACAAGATAAAAGAGTAACTGAAGTAAGATGGTGGTGTTTTGAGAAGTGGGAATCAAGATATGAGATATTGTGAAGTTTCCTTAAGTATTTATGATAGTAAAGTTTAGTTAATACTTATACCATTTATAAATCAATAGAGTTAGAATGCAAAAGAACCCTTGAAATAGTGGCATACCCTGTAATTGTATATACTCTAAACTGAAACGACTGTACTTCTTCTAGCTCAACCCTCTTGTGCATCATGATGTGAATTACGTCAAATCATTGGGTAGCACTATTTGCATCGGTGATGTGAATCGCATCATTAAAATTGAAAAATTCACTCCCCCAAAAGTTTTCAAGATAATTGGATCAAAATTTTGTGTATCATAGATAAATGCATTATCTAGTGAGTGAAGCTTCCAGTAAGTTTGAAAACTCTGGTGAGGTTCTGCTATCCATCAGTTTCCTCCCATCAGCTGTACTGGTAGGTCACTTTTGTCTCTTCCTCTCCCAGTCTCCCACCCTCCCCATGTTTAGTCTTATCAAATTCCTAAGCCAACATTGGAAAGTTCATAAAATTCTACTTCTATAACTATGTAATCTTTGGTAGGTTTGTGAGAAAATATCCAAGATATGATGCAGGGAAAACCAAAAGATAATTTTCTTTATTCGGAGTGAAAAAATATACAGTATTGTAGTCTTATTCTTGTCTTATTTATTTTGTTATTCTTATGTAGAACAAAACAATACCAAAGTTAGTGCCAAAAACGGTTTCTTGTGGGATAAATTGGTGTATGATCTTGTTCAGTATACATGCCGAGTTTAAATTGGTTGGGGTGTAGGGGGTATTGGTGCTTTTTATTACATTCTCCTCGTCATTTAATACTTCACAAGGATATTTTGTATTGACATATGATAAATGTACTGTATTACTTAAGTTTCTGCAGTACTGTATGTAATGGAAAGATAATGGATCTGACAGCCTTACATGCCTGATCAACAAAATTTACTCATGTTGCAAACCTTCAACAGATGTGTGGTGTGTGAATCTCCAGCCAACGTAATTGCTGTCCACAGTCAGTCACTCAATATCCCAGAGTGTCCTAATGGATGGTCTGGCATGTGGATTGGTTATTCCTTTGTTATGGTAAAGTCATTATTTTCTCTTTTACTTATATTGTTTTTGTAGCTTCCAGACTATGAGTAAATCTCCTCAAATTCCTTCACAGTGTAGGTTGTGTAGTAACTTGAAGGCCATGGTTAGTACTGGTGCAGGGTGACCATGGTTACTACTGGTGCAGGGTGGCCATGGTTACTACTACTGGTGCAGGGTGACCATGGTTACTACTACTGGTGCAGGGTGACCATGGTTACTACTACTTGTGCAAGTTGGCCATGGTTACTATTGATTCAGAATGGCACTTGACCAGGCAGGGTTACAACACGGCTCTGGCTAACTTGCTTTATACTTACATATATGACCTTTTCATTCAACAGTTATAAGTCTCAAATTAAACCATTTTCAGAATAATAATCACCATCATTAATTTTACCAGACCTTCATAATCTTACTTACCGTACCATTAATTATCATCATGATTATCAACCTTTATAAATTGAGTTATTATTGTCAATATTTATCATTATTTTGCCATCATCATTGCACAATCATCATCCGAGTGTCATCATCATTACACAATCATCATCAGTGTCATCATCATTGTACAATCATCATCAGAGTGTCATTGCACAATAATCATAATTGCACATTCATTATCAGTGTCATCATCATTGCACAATCATCATAGTGTCATCATCATTGCACAATCATCATAGTGTCATCATCACTGCACACTCATCATCAGTTACAGCTATAATTCTCCTTGACACAGCAGCCTATGTTGATGATATGAACAATTATGTAAAGGTGCTTTTCTTGCCTCACTTCTTGAACACTTTCATTCCTATTAGGTCCCTAAGGGTTGCTGTTCCCTTGATTGTTCTCCACACAAAAGTTAACATTACAGTGAAACATACTGTATATTTAAGGGACTATATGGGAGGGAAATCTATTATATCAAGGGCCCGTTATATGTGAAACCTCCATCTAACATACTATATAGAGATGGAAGTCCTTTATATCAAGGATCTGTTTTATGAAATTCCCCCTATATTTGAGTAAAAGTGTGAGACATATTATAACTTATATTATTTGTAGTAGGGCAAAGGAGAAACATTGAGATATAATGTGGAGACTCCTTTGGCTAAGCCACCCTTGAAGAGGAAGAGCAAAGAGTTACAGAGTTGTGTTGGCCCTATCAGTCATCTTCAAAGCTGGGCTCTTGGTACCCATATAGTTACTGGTCAGTAGAATTAGTGTAAGTAGTAAAATGATGGAAGATTTGACTTAAGTGCCTTGGGTGAAAGAGCAAGGAATGAAAATTTAAAATTATCACAAAAAGAATGGATGTGAGGAAATATTTAGTCATTTGAAGTGGTGTGAAAGATGGTAACATTGTAGGTAGATAATATTGTATTTGTTAGTAAGTATTTGAGAAAAGTATCAATACAGTATTGAAAAATTCATAGATTCCTTAGAAATTCAAATATTCCATGTATACCAAACAAATTCAAGCTTAAAATACTGTATTAATAATTTCTTAAATAAATAAACTTAAAGTTATCTGTAATTTTTGTCCACAGCACACAGCAGCAGGTGCAGAGGGTGGTGGTCAGTCCCTCAGCAGCCCAGGGTCATGTCTGGAGGACTTCAGAGCTACACCATTCATTGAGTGTAATGGGGCAAGAGGAACGTGTCATTACTTTGCTAACAAATTTAGTTTCTGGCTTGCCACAATTGAAGAGAGAGACCAGTTTTCACGACCAGTGTCACAAACTCTTAAAGCCGGCAGTTTACTCACGAGAGTCTCCAGATGCCAAGTTTGCGTTAAGGACTAATTTGGGGGAATGGAAAAATATTCTAAGCCTTTTCATATTGTTAGTTTTATTACAGCTGAAACAAGAAACTCGTAAATTAGAAGTGACAAAGACTGCTTCGTAAAAGGTTTAAAACAGATGCCTATATTTTAATAAGCTTCTTCTGCTTATTGATTTAATTTTATATCATAATGCCAGTGTAATTAGATTTTATGTCAATGTCTAGTCTATATGGCTTCTTCCATTCGCATATAAAGGAGCTCATCGTTACCATGTAATCACCAACATGCCATATATAAAAAACCCTATTTGAAATGGAAAAAAAAATGACTACCTATAGATCAACCTTTATTTAGTTTTATTAAGTCATGTTGATACTGATTAAAGTTCAGAATCTCAGATCACATTGTTTCTGCTCAAATGATGGTGTTTCGTAGTGTGTTCCATATGTCCACAAGGTGCTTCTACTCTGAGTGTAAGATTGTTTTATTCTTGAGATTTTGCAAGAGCTCATTGTTCTCTATAGTAAATAATGATTATTTGATATATTGAATATTATGTGCATTTTGCAGAACTCCAAGACATTTGGTAATTTCATGTATGTAGACTGTACACTACTCTTAAAAACAAAATTAATATTTTACTTTGTTATAAATTTTGTGTGGTGCTACATGTTCATAGCTATAGTATAGGCATATCCTAAATGTTAATTCTTATTTCTAATTTAGCATTTATCAGGTTGACACTGCCATATCAAAAACCTCATTAGAGGTTTTTGCTTTAAGTTTAGGTCGTATTCCAATTCTTGCTTTGATAAGCAACATTTTTTCTTTTTTCTGTTATAAGTATGGGATTTTTTTCAAATTTCATAATTATACCAGAAAAATACTTAGTATTAAGAGGAAAAGAATTATGTAAAGATATGTTTTTGTTATTTCTAAACCTCTACGTCACTGCCATTTCTTATACACTTTTTAAATAAAATTTTACTTCGACTTCTGCTTCAACTTTGGTATTTTTATGCACCCTTTGGCTCCTTAGCACTTTAACACTGGCACATTTTTTGGAATTCTAATCTGGTTCAGAAATTGTGTGGTTGTAGCTTTCTTAGAGTTGAACTAACTCTTGAGTGATTTAGTTGGTTGAGTTAGTGTATCTGTTATCATCACTGGTTCAACTCCTTAGCCTCCCTGCTTTTGTATAGAGATTTCAACCAATATTTTTGAAGTTGATTTTTGTTTTCTTGTTCCTCCATGGACTTGCTCTCTCTGCACTGATAAATTAAGAACATTAAGAAAGACATCATCAAGAATAAAGGTATGAAGTGATGCCCATTTCTACACTGCTGGAGGGTTGGTGATGTTGGTCACACAGTCCTGGGATCATCCTATAATCAGATAGATGGGTGATCTTTGATTACCTCGGGGTGTAGCAACCCTTCTTTACCAACTAAGAGAGTACTTCCATTTTATAATGCACAGTTCTCACTGTAAAAGTGGGTTGGTGATACGAAGGCCATACAGCCGTAGTACTTGCTTCAAATTTGTCTGGTGGGAACTGGGTAGTCGCATCTAACTCACAATAGTATGGAAAAGGGCTGTAAAATGGTGGTGGTGGTGGTGGTGGTGATGGAAAAAGCAGCAGTTCATCCATTGACAATCAACTTGTAGATTATTTGGTTAAATCATTTCTGTCAGTAGGTGACAAGAATGAACTAACCTACCCTAATAAACCCTTGTATAATGACTAACATGGCATCTGCATTTTTGTAACTGACAATTACCTTGGGGGTCCTCATTTTCAATCTGCTTACCAAAATTCCAAACTCCAGGTGACTCCTAAGGGGTTTGTGGGTGAGCTTGTACATCTAGGAAATCCCAATATCCACTCGCCACATACACAGTGTAAAATAGTGAGTGAGTTGTGCCATTTAAAGATGTGCTTGATGTTTAACATTTTATATTTTTCATGTGTTTTATTGTATTACAAATGGCATACAGCTATTAATTTATATTTTATATGTACTGTATAGTCTCAAAAAACTATACCCTATTTACTGCCTCACAACATGTACTTTTTTCCTGAAAAATGTCAAACAAAATCACCCTGCATCTTAACACCCAAAGGTCAAATTGCAGAGGAGTTTATCAGCTCTCATGAGCTCCAGACATGTAATATTAATGTTCTTACAATTTGTAAACATTTTTCTTGTTTATATTAATGTACTGTACTTATAACATTCCTTTATATATTCCTTTATATTTCATACTGGTCTACACATTTGTGAAAAGAATATAATTATACTAGTTTGTACAAGGTTTAGGTAATGTTAATGAATAATACAAACTGAGGTTTGACATTGGGTCCATACAATGATAGTTAGCTGTGGTTGTGATGATAGAAAGGCAATACCTCTGAAACGGCAGCTGATCTGGTGCACAGGGATCTACAAGCCCTGTGCTGGACAGTTCCTAGTGAACATGCCGGTACCAGTAAGTATTTGTAATGTGTATGTCGTAAGTACCTATATACTTGTATACTGTAGTTATAACCTTTTGCACTAAATAAGGTAAATTTAATTAATAATACCAACAAATGTTTGATAATAGGTCCATAAAGTGATAGTGAGCTGTGGTAGTGAGAAACATGACAGCTTATAGTCAGCAACTTGAACTAGCCAGTACAGTATGCTATTAAATCCGCCAAATTTTTTTTTCCAAAAATAAACTTTGCTAATTATAGGGAACGTCTTATCACTTGTAGCATCTTATGAGCTGGGAAATATGATATACCAATTGTGTAAAAACAATGGGACGCAACGGATGAAGGATTCTAACATCCTTACCGAGACAGCAGGCGTCACTGTGTTTATTCTGGAATTCATAACACCCTCAAGTAAAGACAGTTTTTTGAGTGACCATACAGGTAAATGATTTCAGATCAACAAAAATCAAGCACCAATTTGGCTCAACTTATATTGATCAGGGTTAGGAAGTTTAGTACAGTATTGTGGTTAAATTAGTCACTTTGCACATCCTGGAAATTGGTCTTGTACTGTAGTTACAGGTCCCCCGATTTACGATCTCCCTATCAACAATATTTTGTTTGAATGATGGTGATGTATTATTTACAATAAAAAAAATTTGCATGAACAATGGTTATCGTCCGGCGAATGTGGAATATGTAACGTACTGTATCTCTCAATGCAACTTGTCACTGCGGTCTGCTACTCGGTGCACTACAGTCCCAAGCTTTGTTCCATAGTGATCGCACTTGGCCGTGCTCGTGTAGCTCAATGATTATCAGTCAGACTTGATGTTGTTGTTTTTTTTTTATGGTGCGAGAACATCATTAACGTTCACATTGTACTCTGTTTTGGTAGCTGTGAGGTGCTTTTCTGACTGTAAAGTGTTTTGCCTCTATTTTTTTGACAAGTGCTTTTGCTTTGTTTTCATGACTGAAGTGAGCAGTGTAACTTTGAAAATGTCCTGGGAAAGCCAAGGCATCCAGGAAAACCATGTCTCTGGAGGTGAAGCTTCACATTGTGAAGCTGTGTGGGAGTCAGTGACATCTCTACTCCACCTTCAGGAGTCCTCTTAGCCTCAAATTTGACATGTAATGATGACCAGGCTTCTTCTTAATGATGTGGTGAGTGTTGTTTAATTGTGTTGTAGGTACAGACATCCCCTTGGTTGTGGAATTTCGCCCTTATGGAATTGTGAAATTTAGACCACAATTTTGGGTTAGGGAAAAAAATTGCCCTTACAGAATTTTGAAAACAGTTAAATTTTATATTTTTTTATTTTTAATTGAATTTTTTACGAAAATAGTAAAAAATATTTCATGTGAATGCATCTGTGATGGCCACAAGGTGATTGGAAGGCTGCTTACTTCCCCAGTTCCCAGCATTCACCACAACAATGGAGCTGCTCAGTTAGAATTCTTTCCTTAGCTTGTGTTCAATTATGCATCTGTGTTTGTGACTTTATTCACCCTTAGGAAATTTTGGTTAATTTATTAAGATTTGTCAAAGAAAAAAATGCAATATAAAACAAAAAATTTACCCAAAAATAAAAAATAAAATTTTGTGGATTCTGGTGGTGACTAAATATGGCTGCCAAGCTGCTCCCCTCACCAGCTGATAGCCACAACAGCAATGGCACTGCTGTTTGAATTCTCTCCCCAGTTTGTGTTCAGTTATGCATCTGTGTTACTGTGTACCATTATTGAAGATGAGTGGAAAAAGGTCATCAATTTCAAGTGAAAGCTGTGGTGATAAACAAATTCCATAAAGGAATTGAATTGGACCTTAAACTTGATGTTTTAAGGAGGTAACTCCCAGTAACTGATCCCACAACCTCGCCACCTCCTGTAGTGTGAGGGTGCGTGTTTTCCAACACCTACACCACCCTCATCTTACTTACTTCTCTTAGTTGGGTGCCTCTCATGCAGGTAGACTGCCACACAGGTCGGTCAACTGCCAGCCTTTCCAGGACTGAAGGCTGAAAGTCATACTTCTTGAGGACTTTGGAGTTGGTCTTTGAACCTTTTCCGCTGGCCGCCAGCAGATCGATTGCCGTAATGGAGTTGGCCATATAGTATTTGGCGAGGCAGGTGGTGCTCGGGCATTCTGATGATGTGCCCCAGCCAGCAAAGGTGTCGTCGAACAAGGATTGCTTCAATGCTTGTGTTTTGGGTGCAGAGGTAAATCTCGTCATAGGTCACTCGGGTCTCCCAAGATAACTCCAAGATCCGTTGCAGACATTTCATGTGGAACGCTTCCAGGGACCTAATATGGCTCCTCTGTGGGGTCCAGGTCTCCGACACACTACATGATACACAGCAGCCTTAGGCAGAAGAGACATGATTAATGCATGCCTGGACCTCATGGTCAATTGTGCTGGATGGTGCTAGAATACTTTTGAGGTGTGTAAATTGCTGCACAACTTTAAGAGGTTCTCTGTCGATGGTGAAGACTGGCACATTATGGGGAGGCACAATGTACTGTACTGGTGTTAACTTTGAGACCTAAGGCTTCTTAATTGGCCGAGATGGGGTCAAGGGCACGTTGAATAGCCACCTATGTGTATGATACGAGGGCACAGTCGTCCGCGAAGAAGAGTTCATGGATCTCCTGAACTTGTGTTTTGGTGTTGGCTTGGGGGCGTCGTAGGTGAAAATGGCTCCCATCTAGCCGGTATTGTATGCCATTGTTGGCAACGTCATCTTCATTAAAGATGTCATGCGAGAGGGGGGTTACTGTTACAAGGAACATCTTGAACATGGTAGGGGCTAAGACACATCCCTGCTTTAGCACACATGCCGTCACTGAATTGTGGGACAATGCTCTTGAATTCGGGTGGCACTCCGAACTCTTTTAACAGTAGCCAGAGAAGTTCACGGTTGACGGTGTCGAAGGCCTTGGTCAAGTTGATAAACGTTATGAAAAGATCTTTGTTTTCTTTGCGGTATTTCTCTTGGATTTGCCTTGCTACAAAGTTCATATCAACGGTGCGATGATCTTTTCTAAATCCGCATTGGGTCTCTGAGAGGATGTTTTCAGTAATGTGGTCTGCCAGTCGGTGCAACATGACTGGCCAGCAAAATTCAAAGGGCCAAGTCATATAAAATAATGCTGATAGAAGCAAGATGAGAGTGGTGTGAACGCGATGCGTATAGATAGGCCCGACAAGGTGATGTAAAATGGACCCCCTCCCCCCCTCTCCTACACCTATGGTAGGTAGTGACTCCTGGGAAATACTCTTAGATATGACGAGTTTGCCAACCACCATCAGCTCTTTGCATGAGAGATCTTGCACGAGTGGGACTGTTTTCCATTGACAGCTGCAGACATAGTGAGATTTTTGTTGACATTCACCATCTTCACATCCAGTTCTAGGCACTGAGGAGCTGGAGATTGTTGACTTAAAACCATCAGTTCCAGGCTCTCCGGATCTGTGGTGGGTTAGGAGAGGCAGCTTCGTTGTGGAGGACTAGGGAGGGGGGGAGGGAGGACCACAGGCGACGTTCTAAGTCTTGTAGGGTCTTCTGGAATCCCACGTTGAGGGTGATGGGGCGGTGGGAGGCCTTCACTAGGGAGAACGCTTGTCTCAGTGTCATGCGGTGAACCTGTAATAATAGTATGATCTTGTGAACCTCTCTTGTCATTATTATCAACATTTAAACCTTATAAGATTTTTTTCTCGGTAATCCATTCATTGTCATGTTGTCTGGTTTAGCTTATACTGTTGGTGGCCTTCCTTTGGAGCTAATCATCCCATTGGCAGTACTGAGGGTGAGACAACACTTACGGTCATGAGGTATAGGATGAGGATGGCTGGGGCGCGGCTCTTCCCATGGTAAGAGTGGACCAGGATGTGTTTTTGGTTCTGGCGGGCCATCACCATGAAGTGGTTCACCTCCGCCATGAACTGGGTGATGTCGATGTCCGCTGAGTCCGGGATGTTGATACACAGCCTAGTAATGGAGAGAGGAACTTGTACTGTCACACACACACACACAGACCCTAGTAGTAGTAAGCAACTGGTCGTATGTGTTGTGTTTGAGCTTACTGGACAGAAGACCTAAAAAAAATATTGCATCAACAGGCAGCGACTGACCTGGGTTTGTGGTGGTCGTGTTCAACAGGTAGGCACTGACCTGGACCTGTGATGGGCGGTCTTTAGAGGACAGGTACAAGGGCAGATGGACTTCTCCTCGGCCGGGACTTTAGTGGGCAGCATGTTGGACAGATCGACCACACACTGGATGTTCAGACGACAGAGGATGGGCTCACAGTAGGCGGCTCTGATGTTACCCATGTACACCCCCTGTAGCACCTGTACCAGGGACATGTGTTAGCCCTCACGTGTCGTCACTATATAGAGTTGCATGCTGGTGGAGTGGTTTTGGTCCTTAACTTTGTGGTGTTGTGGAAAGTTGGAATATTCACTGTAATGGATATCTAGTCGGTTTTTGGTGAGTTTGAGATAGGTTCAGTGTTATCCTCTCCCCACTGATTAAAAAAAGAGCTCACTTTTGTTAAGATGTAGGGAGAGATATTAGGCTGACTATCTCAATGTGTGTTTGATGTGACACCAGGCAGTCTTGACTGACACCCTGGGCTGACTGTGTGTAATTTATGATGCCAGGCCCACGTGACTCACACCCTGAGCTGACTAACTGTAACTACACGTTCTCATTCATTCAACCCTTATATATACAGTGCAGGTACACAAACAGTGGTGACCAGTAGGTGTAGTCAACCATGGATACCCCGATACAGTCATAGAGTGAGTGTTTTATATTGTGTTTGGGATGCATAGAGTGAACTGGAAACTAAGCACACAACGGCACTAAATAATGCAGAAGCAATACATTGATCTTAGAAGGTGTATAAAATGACGTTACTCACATAAGAAATGTTGTCATCTGAGTAGAGGAAGTTCCTTTGTGCTCCCAGTTCACTCATGTACGACGGCACTGATGTTTTTGGCTGTTCCACTAGTGCCGTCTCCCTGTGTGGAAAGAACTGGAACTTACCAACACAAGTGCACAATCTGCAGGTGGTCAGATTTTATTGTTTTGCCATTAATGCTGAACAAGTACAAGAGGACAATGAAACAGTAAGGTGCTGTTAATTGGCCGGTCTCTCCTGCGCTGTTGGTCGCTGTCATGATAGTCAATCCCAGGAGAGAATGTGGGAGGTGCTTAATTTGTCTTTTGATAATGAACAGACCTACAGTGCGGGGTTAACCAGGGTAGAGGCACCTACCTTGGGGGAGGCTGAAGGGGCGAATCAACACTACTCTGTCCTTTCAAGCCTTTAATGGAGTCACGCTTGTTGGGATTTCCTGTGTGGGCGTCCAATGCGTGGGCGTCCCGTGTATGAGCGTCCCTCACTAAGCTGATCGTGGAGTGACCTCTGTCATGGGAGCTTCGGCGTTGGCCCAGTGACAGACCTCCCGATGACTGCGTAGCATAAGTGACTGTCCCGTGTCCGTCATCAGCTACTCCCTCACGTAGATGCTGCTGCTGCTTCCTCCTGTGTGGCTGGTCTGACCGGGGGTGCTGCAGGTTGTGGGCGGTGATACACTCAACTACACCCTCGTCCTTAACACCCTGTGGGATTGACACTTAGTTCCTACTGAAGAAGTGAAGGGAGAGGTAAGAGAGAGATAAAAGAGGATTAAGAGACATGGTAGATATAAAAGAGAATTAAGAGATAAGAGAAGATCAAGAGATAAAGGAGAGATGAGAGAGAATAAAACAGGAAGAAGACTTAAGAATGAAAATGTAGAGAAGGAAACTTCCTCCCCCCACACACACACCACTACACCACAGGCAATACATATCATTACTTCATCTGTTTTGTTCATGGTATCTCGTCCAAACTGTTCATTAAGTTAAGGGTGATTCCATGAGTGTTGGCAATACTTTAGTTGTGTAAATGATTGGCAGTAGTATTAGTGTTGTAAATGGTTTGGTTTAGATGCTGGCAGTAGTATTAGTGTTGTAAATGGTTTGGTTTAGGTGCTGGCAGTAGTATCAGTGTTGTAAATGGTTTGGTTTAGGTGCTGGCAGTAGTATTAGTGTTGTAAATGGTTTGGTTTAGGTGCTGGCAGTAGTATTAGTGTTGTAAATGGTTTGGTTTAGGTGCTGGCAGTAGTATTAGTGTTGTAAATGGTTTGGTTTAGATGCTGGCAGTAGTATTAGTGTTGTAAATGGTTTGGTTTAGGTGCTGGCAGTAGTATCAGTGTTGTAAATGGTTTGGTTTAGGTGCTGGCAGTAGTATTAGTGTTGTAAATGGTTTGGTTTAGGTGCTGGCAGTAGTATTAGTGTTGTAAATGGTTTGGTTTAGGTGTTGGCAGTAGTATTAGTGTTTTAAATGGTTTGGTTTAGGTGCTGGCAGTAGTATTAGTGTTGTAAATGGTTTGGTTTAGGTGTTGGCAGTAGTATTAGTGTTTTAAATGAAGATAACCAGCACTTAACACTTATATCCACAACTTAACATCCACTTATAAAAAAAAATATCCACAACATAACACTTGAACTATATACCGATGGCCAGCACTTCACACTTACTTATGATATGTCCAAGACTTAGCACTTACCGCCCTGTGGAGGAGTGTGTCAGGGCAGGTGTCGAGTTGTGTCACCTCAGGAAACTCTGTAGCGGCGACGGGGCTCCTGCAGGAAGGACTGGAGGACGCTGACGATGTACAACTGGAGGGACACGACACCTGGTGGAGGAAGAACAACTGTAGGAGGTGCAGCTGGAGGGACACGACACCTGTAGGAGATGCAGCTGGAGGGACATGACACCTGTAGGAGGAAGAAGAAGTGTAGAAATAGAAAAATAAATAGAGAGACAGAATGAGGGTAAAGGTCCCAAGAACCCACCTTCAGGTAGGCCGGTGTCTTGTTCTTTGGCAGGAGTAAGTTCAGGTCTTGCATCTTGCGTGAATCTCGCCTGGACATGAGAACCTCCAGGGGGACATCTGGGCCTTGTGTGGAGGGGAAGGACTCCACTGAAGGAGGTCTTGACCCCACACATCCCACGTCATCAAGAATGCTGGATCATGTAAACAGATTATTCCATTGGTTTCATATGGCCGATAGATAGATAAATATCCAGTCAACTCGATACACAGGTGTATTATTGTAATATCCAGGAGATAATTATTTTGTCAACACTCACGATTCAGAAGTTTAAGGCACTTATTATTATTATTATTATTATTATTATTATTATTATTATTATTATTATTATTATTATTATTATTATTATAGTAGTAGTAGTAGTTGTAGTGGTAGTAGTAGTAGACCATTTACGGTAGTTACCTTACCTATGAGGGGTAGCACAGAGGGAGGGTGACCAATAGCCGTCTGTCTCCACCGCTGATAGCTTCCTCTCTTTCTGTAGCCGAGAATAATAGTGGTGGTAGTGGTGGGAGGAGTAGTGGTTATAGTGGTGGGAGGAGTAGTGGTTGTAGTGGTGGGAGGAGTAGTGGTTGTAGTGGTGGCAGAAGTAGTGGGTGTAGTGGTGGGAGTAGTGGTGGTAGTGGTGGTTGTAGTAGTGGTTGTAGTGGTGGTTGTAGTAGTGGGTGTAGTGGTGGGGTTGTAGTAGTGGTTGCTAGTGGTGGGAGGAGTAGTGGTTTGTAGTGGTGGTAGTGGTGGTTGTAGTAGTGGGTTGGTGGTGGTGGTTGTAGTAGTGGTTGTAGTGGTGGTTGTGTAGTAGTGGTTGTAGTGGTGGTTGTAGTAGTGGTTGTAGTGGTGATTTAGTAGTGGTGTGGTGATGTGTAGTGGTTGTAGTGGTGGTTGTAGTAGTAGTAGTGGTGGTTGTAGTAGTGGTTGTAGTGGTGATTGTAGTAGTGGTTGTAGTGGTGATTGTAGTAGTGGTTGTAGTGGTGATTGTAGTAGTGGTTGTAGTGGTGATTGTAGTAGTGGTTGTAGTGGTGATTGTAGTAGTGGTTGTAGTAGTGGTTGTAGTGGTGATTGTAGTAGTGGTTGTAGTGGTGATTGTAGTAGTGGTTGTAGTGGTGGTTGTAGTGGTGGTTGTAGGTGGTTGTAGTAGTGGTTGTAGTGTAAGTAGTGGTTGTAGTAGTGGTTGTAGTGGTGGGAGTAGTAGTGATTGTAGTAGTGGTTGTAGTGGTGGGAGGAGTAGTGGTTGTAGTGGTGGTTGTAGTAGTGGTTGTAGTAGTAGTAGTGGTGGTTGTAGTAGTGTAGTGAGTGGTGGATTGTAGTAGTGGTTATGAGTAGTGGTTGTAGTAGTGGTTGTAGTAGTGGTTGTAGTGGTGGTTGTAGTAGTGGTTGTAGTGGTGGTTGTAGTGGTGGGAGGGTAGTGGTTGTAGTAGTGGTTGTAGTGCTGGGAGGAGTAGTGGTTGTAGTAGTGGTTGTAGTGCTGGGAGGAGTAGTGGTTGTAGTAGTGGTTGTAGTGGTGGATTTGTAATGGTGGGAGGAGTAGTGGTTGTAGTAGTGGTTGTAGTGGTGGTTGTAGTGGTGGTTGTAGTAGTGGTTGTAGTGGTGGTTGTAGTGGTGGGAGGAGTAGTGGTTGTAGTAGTGGTTGTAGTGCTGGGAGGAGTAGTGGTTGTAGTGGTGGTTGTAGTGGTGGTTGTAGTAGTGGTTGTAGTAGTGGTTGTAGTAGTGGTTGTAGTAGTGGTTGTAGTGGTGGTTGTAGTGGTGGGAGGAGTAGTGGTTGTAGTAGTGGTTGTAGTGCTGGGAGGAGCAGTGGTTGTAGTGGTAGAATTAATAGTAGGAAAAATTTGTAGTAATAAGGCACATCCTTCAAGACCCTAACGCATCCTACAAGACCCTGACACATACTACAAGACCCTAACGCATCCTACAAGACCCTGACACATACTACGAGACCATAACACATCCTACAAGACCATAAAACATCCTACAAGACCATAACACATCCTACAAGACCCTGACACATCCTACAAGACCATAACACATCCTACAAGACCCAAACTCATCCTACAAGACCCTGACACATACTACAAGACCCAAACTCATCCTACAAGACCCTGACACATACTACAAGACCCTGACACATCCTACACGACCCTGACATATTCTACAATGCCCTAACACATCCTAGAAACACTTGGGTCATCCTACAAGACAGACACATCCTACGAGACATCCTACAAAGGTACTAACCAGGCAGTTTATGAGAGGCCATACGGAGAGATTTGGGCAGGAGTTTGAGGATGGTGACCTGGGGCGTGTGAAGGAGTGCGTCCTTGAGTCCTGCTGCTCCTGTAAGGGTACATACCTGTCCCATCGTGTACCTACCTGCACACACACCTGTAATGAGGGGTTGTTTATGAGTTCACACCTGCATAAACACCTGCACACACACACACACCTGTAATGAGGGGTTGTTTATGAATTCACACACACCTGCACACACGCACACGCACACACACACACACACCTGTAATGAGGGGTTGTTTATGAGTTCACACACCTGCACACACACACACACACCTGTAATGCGGGGTTGTTTATGAATTCACAGCTACACACCTGTAATGGGGGGTTGTTTATGAATTCACACCTGCACAAACACCTGCGCGCGCACACACACGCACACCACTTCAACTGCAACACTTTAATTACTGAAGCATAAGTGCACAGTTAAAGACTACAATATGTTTACGTTACAGAATAATACACATTATTTAAGGGAGTGTAAACATGGACATCGTCTAGATTCACAAAGTTATCGTATACTGTAAGGTATTGATATGGGATGAACATTTAGTCTATGTTGTATTCCCGACTGTATCCATGCTGGGTGTGGGTTACCTGTACCTGGGGGTGTGTGGGATACCTGTACCTGGGAAGGTGTGGGTTACCTGTACCTGGAAGGGAGTGGGTTACCTGTACCTGGGAGGGTGTGGGTTACCTGTACCTGGGAAGGTGTGGGTTACCTGTACCTGGAAGGGCGTGGGTTACCTGTACCTGGGGGTGTGTGGGATACCTGTACCTGGGAAGGTGTGGGTTACCTGTACCTGGAAGGGAGTGGGTTACCTGTACCTGGGAGGGTGTGGGTTACCTGTACCTGGGAAGGTGTGGGTTACCTGTACCTGGAAGGGCGTGGGTTACCTGTACCTGGGAGGGCGTGGCAGACCTGTTAGAGTCGGTGCTGGCCCGGCGGTCCTCTGAAGGTGCGCACACAGCCACCACCACACTCCTCCCCACGCCCTCCACGCCATACACGCCTGCAGGAGAAGACAAAATATGATAAAAATGATAACAAGGAAAAGAAGGGATAGATAGATGGGTGGGATTGGATAGATGGATAGAAGGTGATTTTTTGTTCCATAGACGCTCTTAATGTCTCCTGAATACACACACACACACACCTGAGTTAAATTTACAGGTGTGAAGTGACCTACAAACCTAACTTCAAGTATCTGGTGCACCTATACTGTTGTTCCGTTTATTACACTTGACTCATCACACCTGTACTGAGTCACCTGTTTATTACACGTGACTCATCACACTTGTACTGCGTCACCTGTTTGTTACACCTGACTCAACACACCTGTATTGCGTCACCTGTTTTGTTACACCTGACTCATCACACCTGTACTGCGTCACCTGTTTATTACACCTGACTCCACACACCTGTACTGCGTCACCTGTTTGTTACACCTGACTCCACACACCTGTACTGCGTCACCTGTTTTGTACACCTGACTCATCACACCTGTACTATAACAATACCTTGGCTAGGAAGCATGTTTTTCCTGTTACCGCCTGGGGGTTGAGAGGTGTTATTGGGAATAGTGGTAGTGGTGGTAGTCCAGGAGATGGTGGTAGCCTTGGCGATGGTGGTTGTCCAAACGATAGTGGTAGTCCTTGGCGATAGTGATAGTCCCAGCAATGGTGGTAGTCCAGGTGATGGTGGTAGTAGGTTGTGATGTATCAAAGCTCCTTAAGTCACATGCTTTTAAACGTCGCGGTACCACAATTCACGCAGATTGTGGTAGCTTGAAATGGTTGTAAGTGATACTGGTTATAAAATGTCTACATCAAGTAATATTAGAATGTTGTTTGTAATTCATATAAAGTAAACAATGGTTATTTTTTTATAATACTATAGTTGTAGACAATATATCACTTGCCTACACCGCATCATAATAACAGAGTATTATTGTTGTCTGTTTGCAATTCGCGTATAGTAGACAATGATTATTTATCCATTACGTTCTATAATTGCAAACAAAAGATTCCAGCTTATTTACAATAATTAATAATAGTTTACGATAATTTAAACAGTTCTCATATATCGTAAATTACATGGAATATTAAGGTTTCAAATTCCTTTTTTTTTCTATCAATTACAATCACGTTATCTCACTTAGAATAGTTCGTTGTGGTGATGAGAGGAACTAAGTGGTGACTGTGGTGGCGGGAGTGTGGTGTGTGGTGGGTGTCTGTGGCAAGAGGTGTCATGGGCTGGGTCATCGCTACCAACCAACTGCCTACCACAACACTGGAGTTCTCTGGTAACGCTGCCTTATCTCCCTCCTCCCCTACCTATCTTCTATCTTACCTATCTACCTACTTACCTACCTACCTACCTACCTTACCTACCTCATACCACCACCACCACCTTACCATCACCCACACCCCATTCACCCTTACAAATAGATAGAAATCACAGACAGACAGGCGAGTGCACAGACAGACAGGCGAATACACAGACAGAAAGGCGAAATGAAAGACAGACAGACGGAAAGGCAGATAAGTTTTCACCTGGGCAGATGTCCACACGCGAAACGTCCATTACAGCGTTTATATAAAGACCTAATGAATTTGTTATATTTGTTTTCGTATTTCAGGAGACTCATTAAACGTACCAAAATAAATGAATGATTTCTTGAGGAATAGTTAAGGTTATGAGGGGGATATTGGTTAGGTTATGAGGGGTGGGGTGGGTGTAAGGTTAGGTTATGTTATGAGGGGTGGGGTGGGTGTTAGGTTATGTTATGAGGGGTGGGGTGGGTGTTAGGTTAGGTTATGTTATGAGGGGTGGGGTGGGTGTTAGGTTAGGTTATGTTATGAGGAGTGGGGTGGGTGTAAGGTTAGGTTATGAGGGGGTGGGATGAGTGTTAGGGTTGGTGAGATACCGCCATTGCCTCTCCCCATACACCCTGTCAGTGTGAGGTGAGGCAATGTTTTGACCACACATGACAAGCTGACAACCACTGACACCCTTTATATGGGCACAACTGATCTGTATTTAATGTGGCTATTTTATTTATTATTATTATTATTATTATTATTATTATTATTATTATTATTATTATTATTGCGGTGTGTGTGTATGTGTTTATACGATTATTTTAGTTTGGTCTCTAGATGGTTAATCCAATATGCGGTGAAAATAAGGTTAATAATCATATGCATTTGGTAATTTTAACTATATTTGGCTATAAACCATCATCAGTATTTTAATGATCAGCGAAAGCGAAACTGACATCCCTGTTCTTACAGTCTCAGGTATAAGACACACCATACCTTATGCTACGCTTCGTCAATGCAAGTTTCTTTTATTGATCTCTAATATCTTCATTATTATTTACCTTTATGCCTTGCATTTCTCAGTGATAGAATCCATCTTTTTGGGGTGGTTTTTCAGTTCATTAAATATAGGTCATATACACCCAACTTTAATACACAACTAAACATATTTCTTATATAGTGTTTAAATAATTATAATAAACATTTAATTTCGATATATTTCACTGCATTCAATAGCTTCTCTAATAATATACATCACATTGTTAAAAAAAAATTCTATTATTTGATATTTATGCTTTTCAAGACCTCTATCTTATATATATTTGTAAGTTGTAATAATTAAGGCTTAAAATTATAAATATTGTTACTTTTTTTTTTACCATTTATCCTACAGTATAATATGGAATATAATAGGAAAGGATTTGTAAATATATAGCCTCTAGAAATTGACTAATATGGTAAGTCTAAGTAGAGTATTATTGTACTTCAGTAAAAATGTCAGGAGCTGTTCCAGAATCGTTCAAGTGTTAACACAATCAACTTCCATTTTTCTCCTTGCTGCCCACCCGCTGGTATCAATCCCCATCTTCGTTATACCATGGCCAGGCTGACATATCAACTGTCACAAGTGGGGAAGTTGGTTGGCCTGATTTTCATCTGTACCCAGTTAAGTCTGGCCCAAGTCATTAATCCCGGGGTCCAGTAGGCAGCCATTAGCGTGTCACTCCGGCCTGCGACTGCCAGAGGCGCTGTGGGCTTCAAGTGAGAGCAGTAGTTGTACCACCAGCCACCTCCCCCAGCGAAGAACTCCACACATGAGCCTGTAAGTTGCACATACATTCTTAAATCATCATACAGTAGTCAAAGTCTTTCATAGTCTTTAAATAGTGATATATTTCTTCATTCGTATCGTTTAATGAGTTCGGTGATGGGGTAGCAAGCGATACCCGGTACTAATTTTACGTTCACTTTAAATCAAACGTTCACGTGGAATTTTCCTTTATACAACTGAGGAATGTGACAGTTCTTAAATCTTTGACCAAATAATCATACCCAAGGATGTCCATTATCGTCCTTCATTATTTAAAAACTACGAAAATTCCGAGTTGGTATGACATCCTCCCAGTGGGTGGCTTTTAATCCTAATAACACTAATAATATTTTAAACTAGTTTCTCGTGTGAACTTGGAATGTTTATTAATTACCAGATAAACTTGACTTTCTTGGTCCTGATTATCACACTTGTATTAAGGAACTCGTAAAAAGGTATTCTGCCATCATTGTCTTGTAGAGAAATCAAAAGTGAATATTTGTGAAAAAAAGGTAAAAATAAGCTATCATCGAGACAGAACGGGTTAATATTAGCCAAATAATTGGTTGGCTGAGGAAGTACAATGGACTTACCGAAGGGGAGCCCATCGTTGTCTCGATCATTGGTGGAGAACTTGGTGCGGTGGAGAGGATGATCCCCAGTGAGTGAGTCGCCTAGTGTACTGCTGTTGACGTATCCACCCACTTCTAACTCGTAACTGTATACACAAACACACATATACCACAATGTTAGAACTATATCCTGTTTTACTGGTTATTAGTGTTTTGTGTTTATTGATAGTAAAATGGTGTTATTTTATCGTTTTCTCTGTGTTTACGGGGTAACTAATACGGTGTGTTCATTACTGTAATCTATATTATCAGTAGCCAGTAATATGCGGCATTATTTTTTTAAGAATTACAAATAATAATCTATTTTCTGAGACATTATAAGAAATAACAATTAATCTCACCTTTTTTCTAACATTCCAAATATTACAACTGTTTTCCATCTATTTTTCCAACATGTATTTCAAATACTTTACAGTCAATCATGTATTGAGGTATTGAGCAGATATACCACCAAGCACTAAGTAATTGCTAGAATACACCCACTAGATGGCACGAGGGATAATTTACCTATTGTCAATGCAGACTATAAGGAAACCCAATTTAGCTATTTTAGGTCCTAATTCGGTTCTATTTTAATCTCGTCTATCCCTTGTGTATTAAAAGTATTTGTTATCATAGTCCATTTGTAATAACATCTCCCCATGTACATTCTTACCATGTTTAGCAACACCTCCCATGTCTAACAATCAGAAAATAACTCTAAAACCTGAATTAGAAACCAAATTAGAATCCCGAATGGAAAACAACACCAGAAATCAGACTTTTAAAACCTAAATTAGAAATGTGAAATAAGAAAGGTAATGTGACAATAACATGTGAATTTGTTTTGTCCACAGAACGTACTGCGTGTTCTCGGAGTCAACAATGAAAGTAGTCCAGCGAGCCCAGCGTGTGTCCCCGTGGTAATTCCTGGCGTCCAGTTGCATCTCCTGGGGCGTGGCAGAGGTGAGAGAGTGTATGTTTTCGTTACCTATCAGGGAGAATAAGTGGTCATTAGCGTCTTATGTTTATTGATAGTGTTTAGTGTGTAGTTGTTTTTAATGTTTTATCTGTGTTTAAGGGATAACTAATAAGGTTTGTTTGTTCTTGTAATCAGTGTCGTCTGTAGCCAGTAAGATACAGTGTACTTTTGAGAGCTAGTGTCTGGCTGCGTATAACTAGGCTAATCTCTAATGCTCGCCTTTCCTGTCTGACTGATGAACAAGGCTTTTCCGGGAGAGGGAGTTATTTTTTTCTCTAGTACCTTTCAATATATATGTCTACCCAGCAGTAATTGGGAACCTGGATGTTAATCGATTTGTTGATAGTGTTACGGGGTAATGGTTAGCCAGTGCAGTTGGCGAGTTGTCCGGTCTTCTCGGACTATTCCTTGACAGTGGGTCATGCAGCTCGTTAACTTAAGGTCTGGTTGTTGTGTTGGCGACAGCTTTTACACCTTAAAAAAATTCACGCCTAGGTGGCCTTTGGGGAATGGGCCACTTGTTTGAAAAATAAGTAATATGATTGGTACAGATAAGATATACAATAACAAAGGAGGGTCATTCAATAGGGAATTTCAACATGGTAACAATACCAAAGTAAGATTGGCTGGGAGTGAGCACATTGGTTGATTGCGAGTTGTTGATAATTTTTACAATGGTTGGGACTGGGCTGTTCTTTCAGCGATCAGTACGTGCTCGTATGGGCTGGATGCGATTGTGGTGTCGAACAGCAATTCGCGGACGTGGGATCTCGGGTGGTAGCAGGAAACGGTGTCGAGGATGTTTGTGTGGGTGAGACCGGTGTGTGTGTGGGGGATCAGTGTGTGTGCGTGTGGGGGGATCGGTGTGTTTGAGGGGCGAAGGGGAGATGCACACTTACCCAGCCAGTACTCAGAGGACGCCTTGCCAAAGCCGTGTTTATAGAGATTCCAATTCCTGGCAAAGTTCTCCTGCTGCTCCCCCTCTGACCGAGCCAGGAACACTGTCCAGCCACCTGGTGATACACAACTGCTGATCAGATATACCCCCACTTCTATAAGACCCTTGTCCCTATTAACCTAACCTAACCTAACCTAACCTAACCAAACCTAACCTAACTTGACATAATGATAGGCAGTTACAGATTAAATAAACCCCAGTTGTAAGAGACCTCAGTCTAATATAATCTAACTTAACTCAGCCATTTGGATTGACGCCCATTACCACTGGGGCCCATTAGAACTGGGGCCTAATAGAACTGGGGCCTATTAGAACTGGGGCCTATTAGAACTGCGGCCTATTAGAATTGGGGCCCATTAGAACTAACCTTTAAATTGTAATACCAACCCTTAAATGTAATTACTTGACAAATGTGAGGGACACTGAGGCACTCTGAGGAACATTGAGGCACTCTGAGGAACATTGAGGTACCCTGGGGAACATTGAGGTATTCTGAGGAACAATAAGGAACACTAAGGTACTCTGAGGAACACTGAGGCACTCTGAGGAACATTGAGGTACACTGGGGAACATTGAGGTATTCTGAGGAACAATGAGGAACACTAAGGTACTCTGAGGAACACTGAGGTTCTCTGAGGAACACTGAGGTACTCACCGCCGTCCGTGGTCATGTCGCACCACACGGACACATTCGCCTCACCACTGTAACAAGTAACATATTAACACACCAAGGAAACCTAACCTAACCTAACTTATGCTAATGTGTGGCTTAAAATATTCGATGGAAATTTATTCAGTTTTTTTTTCTGAAGGACAAGTAGATAGTATTTAGTACAAGCAGAGAGTTATCATAAATATTTTTGAATAACATAGAGAGAACGTTTATTTACGAGTGTATAAAACATATTCATATTTAGGTACAGTATTGGGCTTCTGGTGACGTGAGTATCAGAAACGTCAGTACGGATGCATGTTTAGTTGTGCATTATGGGTATTGAAATAATAATAATAATAATAATTAACGGTTTATTGAAAGAGCATGGCAGCGAAAAGACTGAAAATATACAGTTACATAATTGGGAAATGGGTCACTTGATTGAAAAATAATATATAAGTAACATAAGTGATACAAATATGATATATAATGACAAGGTGGGGAGAAGGTTATACTACAGGGTATTTCAACATAGTAACAGTGCAAAGGTAAGGTTGGCTGGGAGTGAACACACTGGTTAACTATGAGTTGTTGATACTTTTTACAATAGTTGGGACTGGGCTGGTCTTATAGCGATCAGTGCGTGCTCGTATGGGCTGGATGCAGTTGTAGTGTCGAACAGCAATTAGAGGACGAGGGATCTTGGGTGGAAGCAGGAGCCGGTGTCGAGGAGGTGCAGAAGCTTCTCGCCAAACTTGCAGATGAGGTCGTGGTGATGATCAGAGAGAGCCGAGAGGGTCAGTGTGTTGAGCGTTTCTTGATATGTGGAATAGGAGGGAGAGAGAATAATCTTACATGCCCTTTTCTGCATTTTTTTTTAGATGTTTCCGTTGTGTGGCATTTAGGGAGGAAGACTATAGGCAGGGGAAGGGTAGGTGGACTTGCGAAGTGTGAATGATGAGTAAGTACTGAGGGGCTGGAAAATTTGACGGTTGTATTTACCTGTGCAAGGAAGTCTGTCAGCCATGGTATAAGACTTCTCCGAAACCCGAGGTCGATGGCTTTGTTAATAATTAAATTGTACTGTAGTTGACTAAATCGAATGCCTTGGTGAAGTCAGTGAAGGCGACAGCCACAGACGTCTTGTGTTTTTCCAAATGGCGATACTGTATATAGTCAAGAAAGCTGACAAGACGGTGGGTAGTGGAGGAAGTTTTAATGTTGCCAAATTGCTGAGGATCTATGGCACCTGTAATATCAGCATAAGCCAAGTCAAAACGAAACTTTCGCAGCTGGGTATTGTGGTGGTGGCAATGGGTCGTAACTCGTTTAAGGATTACATGCTCATTAACTTGGGCACTTATGACACATGGGGTCTTCCGGTCAGCTGGTCATCTCTTGACTGAGGGAAGCATTGATGATGGAGCAGAGGGGCTTAGTTAATTCCGGGGAGAACTCCTTGTAGAGTTTCATTGGTAGGTCATTGGGGATTGTGAAATGCTTGATCTTAAGTTTGTCCAGTCGCCTTGCTCTTATGAGTTCTTCCACTAATGCAGTGGGAAGGGAGCAGGGAGACACTGTGTCAAGCTGAGGGAGTCACTGGCAAATTGTTGGAAAATGATTGTTAGTTGCTAAGCTGCGTCATTATTAGTGGGGTTTAAACCACAGAGTTCCTTAAGCTTACCATACCACTGACTGATGTTGGTCTGCTTCAGGTGTTGCAGCTTGGTTGGGTAGTTAGACTTCTTTGCGGTGCATATTTCATGGATGACTATTGCAAAGGGCACTATAGTTGTTGTTTTCGTTGAGATAAAAGGCTCTGGCACAAGTCTTGATCCGAGGTGTGGTCCAGTGCAGGTCAGTTGGGTGTATTCTGGCGGACTTCTCAGGGAAGAAGTGGTGGTGTTGATGTAATTTGTCCATTTGGTGTCTCCGTCATCCACACTTAGTACTTCAGTCCAGGGATACTGAACTATTCACTGCCCGAAGAGATGCAATGCAGAGTCAGTAATTGGTCTGTAGGTCTTGATGTGGGGTCTGTGTATGTGGTGGGAGTTGGAAGCCTGAACACCGAGAGGTGTGTCTGTGTGCTACACCCGATAGGCTTTGGTTGAGGTGGTTGGTACTGGTCCGCTAAGTCGGTTAAGATAAGGTCTAGGGTGTTTTGACTGTACGTAGGGAAGTTCATGGCTTGTGATAGTAGCAGCTGCTCCTCAATATCAGTGATGTCAGTTTTGCCAAAATCCCTGCATAGTATCAGCTTGGCACATGGGTACCTAACTCTGAGGTGGTAATGAATGTGATGGATAAGAGTGTCTCTGGTGGGTGAGTGATGCAGGTGGTATACCACATAGTATATGATAAGAGGCAGTGTGGTGGGGGTGAGCTCATGGTACAACATGTACTCTTAATGCCTCCACATCAGCTGGACTAAAACATCCAGGTGCAATGGACGTAATGGATGTAGTTCATCCTGACAAGAGGGCCACATCCCCACCATGCCCGTGTGTATGGAGGTGTTGAAAGAGTTGGTATCCCTCAATGTGGCAAGTCTCAGGAACAATTTGCCACGCCTCACTGATGGCAACAACGTTGGCAGCAAGTAACCTGACTGTGGTGCGGAGCTCGTCAAATCTGTTAGCGAGGGAGGTGAGTTGCAGAGTGATGGGGAGGGAAGACTGACCATATTCGGGGAACTACAGTGTATTGGTACGGTCTGTCAGGTGGTGGTTCACTACTGCAGGTGATGGTCTTTACGGGTGGCTCCATATGACGCCCTTGTCTGTGACCCCGAGCATAAAATATATTCAGTGGTTTTAATAACATAACAGCACTGCCGCTTAGATACCCATTTCCTCGCTCTAAACTGTACAAGAAACTGGTGGGCTGCAGACCACTGGTGACGGCAGGCAACTACCCTCCCTCGGCTTGGCTCAGTCGTGTGTGTGTCTCATATGGCGTTGTGTGAGTATCTGCCTTTCTTCTGGTGATACAGTTAACGTGTATCACCAACACATATAAGTGACACAAGCTTCACAACACAAATTGCTCCCAATATCTCATAACTAATATATTTTCGAAGATGTTTAGAACCTCATGTGTTTACATATCTGGTGAATTTCTTGTTACGTGACCTTTGTACATACTGAGAGACTTACCTGGGTAGATGAATGGTGTAAATGCCGTCTTGTCTGGCCCCCAGGCAATAGTGTTCAGCGCAGTCTCTTGGTTTGCTGTAAGACAACGTTTGTTATAGTTAGGAAGCAGATCATGTTTCTCTCTATTAGATCACCTGAAGATTAGGCTCCCTAGTTTATCTCACCTGGGGGTTGGTTTAGGTCAAGGTAGGTTAGGTTAGATTAGGTTAGCATCGTGGTGAAATAAACTGTGGTGTCTAATCTTCACTTGATCAAAAATATGTTCAAAATATCATAACAAAGATGGTCACAGAAACAAAACAATAATTAATGTTACCTCAGCAGCTTGGTCAGATTCATCTCACACTGGGAGTGAAGTTGCGTCAGGTGGTGGGTGTTCTTCTGCAATAGTTCATTCTCGTGGTTCACTCTGGTGTTATTTTCATGGAGGAACATGTTCTCCTGTGTAAGTATACTGTTACTTAGTTCCAGCTGCCATTTGTTCTCTTCCAAATGGAGAACTTTTGCCACCAGTGACTTGTTCTCTTCTAGCAATTCCATGTTCTCCTGTTCTTTCGCTTCGTACTCCTCCAAAAGTACCTGGTTACCGTTTTCAAGTTGTTCTCTCCAACTCTCCATCTCATTGTATTTATCTTCATATGAATCGTTTTCTTCTTCTAATTTAGTGTATTGTTGTTGTATTCGTTCACTCTCTCGTCTCAGCCATGTTAGATTCTTCTCCAGTTCCCATTTCTCCACTTGTAGTTGCATGTTCTGAAGCTGAAAGTTATTTTTTTCAGTGTCTGTTTCACTGAATAACTGTTTACTCTCTCTTAATTCTTCTCTTATTTGTGTGTTATTAATGACCAGTTCTCTGTTCTCCTCTTCCATTTTTTTCACCTCTGCTGCTTTCTCTCCTGCTACTCGTCTATTCCATCGGTCCTCTTCGTCTTCTACCATATTCTTGACAGTTTCCTCGAGTAATGTTTTCGTTGCTTCAAGTCGCCTGTTCTTGTCGTTCATCTGCCCGAGTTGTGTGTTGGTTTGTTCTAGTCTCCATTGGACTTCCTCCAGCTCCATCACCCTTTCGTTAAGCTGTCTCTTCTCCTCTAGGTCCCTTTGTTGACATTTGCTCTCCAGCTGAGTCACATTGTCTCGTAGTTGCGTCTTCTCCAGTTCGAGTCTATTGATGTTGTCCAGCATGAGATTCTTGTCCTCCTGGAGCTCTCTTATCTGGTTACCCGTTTCGGTGTTTTCGCGTGACAGCTGTGAGTTTATTAGTGCCAAGTTTTGAGTGAGTTCTTGCAGAGTCCTGGCCTTTGCTTGAAGTGCCGTGTCCCCTCCTGGTGTATGTGTCATGTGCTGTTTGACTGTCTCGCACTCCTCCACCACACGTGTTAGATTATCCACTATTAACCTACTGATATTATCTAATTCCAAAAGTGTATCTTGGAGTGCCGTAATGTTTGCCCTTAGTTCTAAGTTCTCTTCTTCTCTATAGTCAATTATCTCACCCAAGCGCGTGTTATTAGATTCCAGATTCCTGTTTTTTGTGATGAGGCGTTTTATTGTTAAGTCAAGATTAGTCCTATCGTCTTCCACTTCGAAATAAGGTTCTACCCCAGGGTCAGCTTCCATATCCTCGCTCTTTTCCAGTTGTGTGATCAGTTCTTCAAGCTTCCTTTTCTCTTCTTGTATTTCTTCATATTCTTCTTCCTTTTCGTTAATTTCACCAACCAGTTGTGAATTATTTCTTAACAGCTGTATGTTTTCTTCCTCTAAAGCCTTGATCTTTTCTTCAAGTAATCTCTCTTCTCCTTCATTTCCCACCATACTAGCGTCTGGGCTCCCATTGTCTTTCTCAAGTTGGTTAAGTTTCTTGAGGAAGACAGTGTCTTGTATAACAGCATCTGCAGGAAAATTAAAATTACTCTTTGATTATCAGAAAATATATTGTATAAAGTCTTGCATAAGAAATAAGTCACTTCACCATAGGACATTTGATGTTCATTTGTTTTTGTTGTTTTCAAGAGAAGGGAATCATAACAAAACAACAAAGATGGCTGAAATATTAACACCAGAGGATAGAGACAATTTAATACCCATGTACAGCCACTTAAAAAAAACTATCTATATCAAACAGTGTTGAGACAATATGACACAATGGACGAAGGATTTTGACAACCCTACCAAGACAACAGGAGTCACAGTGTTCATTATGGGGTTCATCGATCACCCCGAGTACAGGTAGTTTATTGAGTGGGTGTACAACCAGAAGCTACACACTGACAGCTTACACACCCAGACGAGAGTCAATGAAGACTTTTAAGCAGTGTATCACCTCTGCATACAATGACTGACCCAAAGACGAGTTCATGAGATTGAGGATGATGGTGGGGATGATGATGATGGTGGGAATGATGATGATGGTAGGTAAGGATTATGATGATGGTGGATGAGGATGATGATGGTGATGATAGGTAAGGATGAGTTAGGGGGCTGACTTACTTTTGTGGTGTTGAGGGTGACACTCACAGGTATGACAGAGCTCCTCCATCCCTCGCCACACCAGTCTGACCTCTGAAAGTAACGAAAATGAGTTAGTAAGGCATGGGAAAAAGAGCTAGAGAGAGAGAGAGAGACTCCCCTTCTCTCTCAAACACACCCTCTCCCCACATGCCTACCTCTCGATATATTTTTGTCCTGCTCCAGTTTTGAGGCGAGGGAGGTGGTGAGGGTGTTAAAGCCTTCACTCATGAGTCTGATAAGGAACTCGGTGCGGGTGTCGACCCTCATCAGCGCGTCATTCATCTCTGAGTGTGTGAGGGAAGAGAGATGGTTGATTTATATAATGAGATTCTCTGACTTACAAACAAAAGATACAGGGAGACAGACATACAAACAATGACGAGACAAACAATAGAGACAAACATACAATGATACAGACATGGGTTTAGAGACATACGTTACAAAGCAGTATAGCATTATCTTGGTGTCAGTACCCACGCACTAACATGATAGCAACAGGCACCCAAGCACCAACATTACTTAGACGCTAACAATCGCCAGTAGCGTGTCGAACAGCTAGGCAGTTGTCTCTTATACACTGTTTTATGGTATCGTAAGCGTAAACATGTTCTTGAATGTACTGTACAATCACCCCACAAAAGTCCTGTTGCCTCTCCTCCTGAATCACGAACCCCGAGCTTCAGACTCGTGAACCCAAAGCAGTATTGTTGTATTAGTCTACCTTTATATGTTTCGGATTCACGAGTCTAAATCTCGGGGTCGGTGGTTCGGAGGAGAAGCAACAGGACTGTTGTAGATGAATGTCGCTTATTATCACACATATTACGTTGAAACCAAAAACAAACAAAAAACACTCGACAGTACAAAAAAAAAAATCAATAAATACAAACAAATCCTAATCCTTCTCACCTAATGAACCCCAAGTAATGACATGCCAGATACTGCTAAGTGTCCAGGGAATTTTGTTCGCAACTGCACCTGAGCATGTGCCAGTGTTGGTGTAGCCTGGAGTTCAGAGGGGTTCACTTTTTGTGCTGTCACAACATTAACTGGCAGAGTACCCCATGAGTTTATGATTTTCACCCCAGTTCTGAAAGTTTAATGTGCTGGTGGCGTTCTTGTGTTGAGATTGTGACCATTAACTAGTTATAGATATGTAGACTGGACTGATTTGAGCCCAGTGAAGTGTTTATCCATTTGTAGAACCTTGTCCCCCTTGGTAAGTAGGGTGCTGACGATAGTGTGCAATCATTTGGCTGTTTTGGGCAAATTCCAGAGATCCTTGTTAAGTGGGGCTATCGCAAGGCAATGTACTGGGCCCGTTGTTGTTCCTTAGCTTTATAAATGACTTGCCAGAAACTATACAGTTCTCCATTCAAATGTTTGTGGACGGTGCCAAGTTATTCAGGGGAATTAAAAACCAAACGGATTGTGGAGAGCTACAGAAGATTTCTATCACCTTCAGGAATAGTTAAATGAATGGTTAAGATTCAATATTACGAAATGCAAGGGGATGTACTTAGGTGTGTATGTTGACAAGGAAAGTGAATCATGTAAGTAAACTAGAAGGTCGTTCAGATATCTAGGTGGTCCGTCCCTCTTAACACTCATCAAAAGTGAGGTGCTCCCCGGAATGGAGTACTGTCATCCCGTCTGGTCCCGGAGATATGCTAGAGACTCTCAGTTGATAGAAAATGTCCAGAGGAGGACCACCAGACTGGTGCCTGCAGTACGGCAGCCTCAGTTACCCAGAAAGATTATTACACCTGCAATTGCTTGACTTATATTATAGGCGGGCAATGAGTGACTTAAGTGAATATAAACATTTCAGAGGGCAATATTCAGCCGAGAGTTCATACCTGAAGAAGTCAGAAGTTCAGAAAACTGTCAGAGCAAATTTTTCGGAGTGAGATGTGTGAACTCTTGGCACAATCTGCCAGTGTGTGCTGTGACGGCACCGAGTGTGAGCGCTTTCAAGACCAGACTTGACCAACACTGCGAAGGTACAGATACATTCAGAAGCCAGAACAGGTCCAGTACAGTACTTGCCAAAAGTGCGTAACAGAGACGTGACCGATTGCCCTTGAGGCTGACGGGAGACGATAAAGTACAGTAATTGTCTGTACTAGTTACTGACCGTGTACCACCTGCTGTTGTTGCTGTACCATCTTGACCATCTGTGACAGTGGTACGTCTCCTTGTAAGCCTTTAGACTGGTTGACTGGGGTGGCAGCAGCTCCAACACACCACCACAGCCACAACCACAACCACATTACTCCACACATCCCTTCCACCACAAAATCTTACTAATACAGCTGCCACAAGATGCTTTTCACTGAACAAAATCCCACCACGTAACTTTCCACTGGACAAAATACTAAAATATTCCACTCTGCAAAATTTCACGAGATTGTTTTCACTCGATAAATTTCCTCCAGTTTTTTTCCCGTACAAAATCACCTCAGACACGACTAAAATCCAAAGCTAGATATCTACGCTTTATAAACTTCCAACAGGTTAAAATTTTGACCCTGAAAGTGAGAAGGTCGAATTGGGTTTTTGGATTAGCTGGTTGGATGTTTGTAGTTGAGGCTGTGGGCGAGGGGAGTGGCACAGTCTTCTCGCACGCTAGGCTAGTACTTCTACACCACCACTACCACCACCATCTTGCACTCATTTTATGTTGCCACTTCACATCACTAAAAAAAAAAAAAAAATAACATGCAAATGAATTTCTTCTTCGTTCATTGTACAAAATTTTCACTTACGTCCAAAAATAAATAATTTATTTCCGAAAATACACGAATATGGGCCACGTAAACTTGTTAAAATGTACTAGTTTGGACAGTTAATGGTCACTTGAAAGTCTACCGCGAAATGTGACATGAGCTGTTTTGCGGGACTAGGCAACTCTTTCGGTACATAGCCTAGTCAGCCTCCACCGAGTATACATGCGTTTGAAGTTACTAGTATAGAGGCTGTACTGTGTTATGTGGGCATTACTTAACATTGAGCGTTGTGGACAGGTTATGACTTGGTTAGATTAAGTTTAAGAACAAATTAAAATATTTAACTTGGATCATCTGAAGATTAACCCCAGGTTATTTCCCTTTAAGATTAAACGCCCTAACGATACCTGTAGGGTTAGGTGAGCGTGAGTGTTGAATTAACGGAGTGAACAAAATATAAAGTTGTAATCACGGAGGGAGAAGAGAAGAGTGGGGAGGTGGGGGATGACCATTCCAACACCTGCCCCTCCTACACCGGACACTCTCTCTCTCTCTCTTATGTATTCATGGGTCTATCTGTTTATACATCAATCTCTTCATTTTTATCTATGTCTGTATAATAAAGATAATTAGTATCATTAGTGTACAGTACACAATTATTGCACCTTTTCAATTATGTCGCAGCGGAGGATAATATCCGTATTTTGTGTCATAATTGTCCATTTATGACCCCCTCTAACTTAATTATCCGCACCGAAGGATTATCAACATTTTGTACCAACAAAACAAACTTTTTACTCACATTTTCATGTCACCAAATCGTGAAAATTTCAAGCCAACCAACTTTTGAGAATTTATCACTTAGTTATACGTACGAAATTAGATGCGGCTACTTAACCGGCCGGTCAGACTACTTCACCGGGAAACCAGTCTTGACGAGCTCAGCGATCGTTTATTCGGCTAATTCGTGTGCCGTTCTAGCATTTCACGGTAAGTATATATTTCTTATTGTGAAAACAATGTATTGCAAGAATTCATATAATTTAAGTTATCGTCAATGTGAATGTGGAAGAATTAGTTTCCTGTCGGTGGGTTATTTTTTCTGTCATAAGAATTTAAATCTACAAAAGAGTCTGACATATTCAGAGTAACAATATTAAAGGCAATTAAAAGTACTGTTGTCTTTGTATTATTTATTTACAATACATAAAGTCCCCTTAATCAGCCCCTAAACCACGACACAGCCCCGTGTAGTGGGGCGTGGCACATAAGTGTCGGGGGGTCTCGCAAGGTTAACTTAAACCCTACACCGAGACGCTCTAAGCGGTCATTTATGAGTCGTCTCAACATAAATGAACTGGCGTAGTGTTCTTTTATCCTTTCTTGGAACATCATGCAGTCACTTTCATCCTCGTATTTGAGAAGGAGGCCCATGGTGATACAAATTACAAATAGTATGATTAGGGTGTAAAGACAACAACGGACTACACCCCAGCGCCGGCGTGGCACAGTGGTGGTAGAGCCCGTTGAGTCGCCCTCACCCGTGTTGTCTACTTTGTGGTCGTCCTTCACTTGCTCGTCAGTGGAAGTTGTATAGAGGGTCAACCTTTCCAAAACCTCTTCGATTGAAGGGCGATGGTGGGCCTCGGGGTTAATCATGCTAAAGGCGATTTCGTACAACACAGAGGGCAAGTGCCGTCGTTCAACTAGGAACCAATCGATCAACTTACCCACTGCATATACATCCGCGGACGCTTCAGCTGTGACGCCAGAGTGAAAGAGTTCTGGGGCATGGAACTCATTAATGGACGAATGTTTTAATTGTGGAGTGCCAATTTTTAAGGAGTTACCGAAGTCAATCATATGGACCTCGATGTCCCCATTTTCATTTTCCTCCACATACAAGTTGTTTCCCTTGATATCCCCATGAAGAAAACCAGCCTGGTGAATTTCGTTTAAACTCTTGAAGAGAGCGATAAGACTTCCAATGAACTGGTCCTGGGAGCATTGTTTGGCATACTCCATGAACAGTTGACCCCGTGTATACGTCATTACGTATGCCGGGAAATCCTTACATTGGTAAAGAACTAGCGGGGCGCCTCCAGCACCGTTTAACTCCATAAGGACTTTTTGCTCGTCCAGCAAGGAAGTAAATTCATCCTTGGCCCTTTTACAACACACCAGTAAACCGTCTAATTCAAACAAATGGACAATCCCGACCTCTCCCTCCCCGAGAAAATGTCGCACCCTACTTTGCTTTATTATTTCGCATAACTCATCTTGAGTTACTATTATGGGTGGACTCGTTTTTGAGCTTGCGGAAAAACAATTTGAAAATAGAGAAAACATTTTTGAGTGTTTAGAACAGTAATTACTTTAGCTTGTTGACTTGCACACAGGTATAACTCTGAGATCCGGCAACAAAAACTTAAACAGGTTGGAATGTTGACGTCAAATGGTGTAACTCATTATAGAAGGGAGAAATAGTATTGGTGTTGTAGTGAACATGTAGTACTGTAATAGTGTTGTAGTAAAGGTTTGTACTGTAGTGTTGTAGTGACCATAAAGTACTAGTGTTATAGTGAACATGAATACTAGTGTTGTAGTGAACATGTAGTACTGTATTGGTGCTGAAGTAAATGTTTGTACTGTAGTGCCCATGTAGTGCTGGTGTTGTAGTGAGCTTGTAGTACTGTAATGGTGCTGTAGTAAAGATTTGTATTGTAGTGACCATAAAGGACTAGTGTTGTAGTGAACATGTAGTACTAGTGTTGTAGTGAACATGTAGTACTAGTATTGTAGTGAACATGTGGTACTGTATTGGTGCTGAAGTAATTGTTTGTACTGTCTTGTTGTAGTGAACACATAATGCTAATGTTGTTGTGAGCATGTAGTACTAGTGCTGTAGTGAACATGTAGTACTAGTGCTGTAGTGAACATGTAGTACTAGTGTTGTAGTGAGCATGTAGCACTAGTGTCGTAGTGAACATGTAGTACTAGTGAACATGTGGTACTAGTGTTGTAGTGAACATGTAGTATTAGTGTTATAGTGAACATGTAGTATTAGTGTTGTAGTGAGCATGTAGCACTAGTGTTGTAGTGAACATGTAGTACTAGTGAACATGTGGTACTAGTGTTGTAGTGAACATGTAGTACTAGTGTTGTGAGCATGTAATACTAGTGTTGTAGTGAACATGTAGTACTAGTTTTGTGAGCATGTAGTACTAGTGCTGTAGTGAACATGTAGTACTAGTGAACATGTGGGACTAGTGTTGTAGTGAACATGTAGTATTAGTATTATAGTGAACATGTAGTATTAGTGTTGTAGTGAGCATGTAGCACTAGTGTTGTAGTGAACATGTAGTACTAGTGAACATGTGATACTAGTGTTGTAGTGAACATGTAGTACTAGTGTTGTACTGAGCATGTAGCACTAGTGTAGTAGTGAACATGTAGTACTAGTGTTGTAGTGAACATGTAGTACTAGTGTTGTAGTGAGCATGTAGTACTAGTGTTGTAGTGAACATGTAGTACTAGTTTTGTGAGCATGTACTAGTGCTGTAGTGAACATGTAGTACTAGTGAACATGTGGGACTAGTGTTGTAGTGAACATGTAGTATTAGTATTATAGTGAACATGTAGTATTAGTGTTGTAGTGAGCATGTAGCACTAGTGTTGTAGTGAACATGTAGTACTAGTGAACATGTGATACTAGTGTTGTAGTGAACATGTAGTACTAGTGTTGTACTGAGCATGTAGCACTAGTGTAGTAGTGAACATGTAGTACTAGTGTTGTAGTGAACATGTAGTACTAGTGTTGTAGTGAACATGTGATACTAGTGTTGTAGTGAACATGTAGTACTAGTGTTGTAGTGAACATGTAGTACTAGTGTTGTAGTGAGCATGTAGTACTAGTGTTGTAGTGAACATGTAGTACTAGTGTTGTGGTGAGCATGTAGTACTAGTGTTGTAGTGAACATGTGGTACTGTATTGGTGATGTAGTAAAGGTTTGTACTGTCTTGTTGTAGTGAACATGTGGTACTGTATTGGTGTTGTAGTAAAGGTTTGTACTGTCTTGTTGTAGTGAACATGTAGTACTGTATTGGTGTTGTAGTAAAGGTTTGTACTGTCTTGTTGTAGTGAACATGTAGTACTGTATTGGTGTTGTAGTAAAGGTTTGTACTGTCTTGTTGTAGTGAACATGTAGTACTGTACTGTCTTGTTGTAGTGAACATGTAGTACTGTATTGTGAGTAAAGGTTTGTACTGTCTTGTTGTAGTGAACATGTGGTACTGTATTGGTGTTGTAGTAAAGGTTTGTACTGTCTTGTTGTAGTGAACATGTAGTACTGTATTGGTGTTGTAGTAAAGGTTTGTACTGTCTTGTTGTAGTGAACATGTAGTACTGTATTGGTGTTGTAGTAAAGGTTTGTACTGTCTTGTTGTAGTGAACATGTAGTACTGTATTGGTGTTGTAGTAAAGGTTTGTACTGTCTTGTTGTAGTGAACATGTAGTACTGTATTGGTGATGTAGTAAAGGTTTGTACTGTCTTGTTGTAGTGAACATGTAGTACTGTATTGGTGTTGTAGTAAAGGTTTGTACTGTCTTGTTGTAGTGAACATGTGGTACTGTATTGGTGTTGTAGTAAAGGATTGTACTGTCTTGTTGTAGTGAACATGTAGTACTAGTGTTGTTGTGAACATGTGGTACTGTATTGGTGATGTAGTAAAGGTTTGTACTGTCTTGTTGTAGTGAACATGTAGTACTGTATTGGTGATGTAGTAAAGGTTTGTACTGTCTTGTTGTAGTGAACATGTAGTACTGTATTGGTGTTGTAGTAAAGGTTTGTACTGTCTTGTTGTAGTGAACATGTAGTACTGTATTGGTGATGTAGTAAAGGTTTGTACTGTCTTGTTGTAGTGAACATGTGGTACTGTATTGGTGTTGTAGTAAAGGTTTGTACTGTCTTGTTGTAGTGAACATGTAGTACTAGTGTTGTTGTGAACATGTGGTACTGTATTGGTGTTGTAGTAAAGGATTGTACTGTCTTGTTGTAGTGAGCATGTAGTACTGTATTGGTGTTGTAGTAAAGGTTTGTACTGTCTTGTTGTAGTGAACATGTAGTACTGTATTGGTGTTGTAGTAAAGGTTTGTACTGTCTTGTTGTAGTGAACATGTGGTACTGTATTGGTGTTGTAGTAAAGGATTGTACTGTCTTGTTGTAGTGAACATGTGGTACTGTATTGGTGATGTAGTAAAGGATTGTACTGTCTTGTTGTAGTGAACATGTGGTACTGTATTGGTGTTGTAGTAAAGGTTTGTACTGTCTTGTTGTAGTGAACATGTGGTACTGTATTGGTGTTGTAGTAAAGGTTTGTACTGTCTTGTTGTAGTGAGCATGTAGTACTAGTGTTGTTGTGAACATGTGGTACTGTATTGGTGATGTAGTAAAGGTTTGTACTGTCTTGTTGTAGTGAACATGTGGTACTGTATTGGTGATGTAGTAAAGGTTTGTACTGTCTTGTTGTAGTGAACATGTGGTACTGTATTGGTGATGTAGTAAAGGTTTGTACTGTCTTGTTGTAGTGAACATGTAGTACTAGTGTTGTAGTGAACATGTAGTACTAGTGTTGTAGTGAACATGTGGTACTGTATTGGTGTTGTAGTAAAGGATTGTACTGTCTTGTTGTAGTGAACATGTAGTACTAGTGTTGTAGTGAACATGTAGTACTAGTGTTGTAGTGAGCATTTCGTACTGTAATGTTGCTGTAGTAAAGGTTTGTACTGTAGTGTTGTAGTGACCATAAAGGACTAGTGTTGTAGTGACCATAAAGGACTAGTGTTGTAGTGACCATAAAGGACTAGTGTTGTAGTGAACATGAATACTAGTGTTGTAGTGAACATGTAGTACTAGTGTTGTAGTGAACTTCTATTACTAGTGTTATAGTGAACATGTAGTACTAGTTTTGTAGTGAACTACCACCTTTTCATTTCCATCGATTATGAATGAGGAAGGGAAACATGGAATTAAAGACGACTGTCGAATTTGATAGTTTAGCAAAGGAAACTAACAAGCCCTCAAAAGGGAAGTACAGATGAGAAAGCACAGGGGATTCAATGACAAGTAGAATTGATGTAACATTTACAAGTATAGAGTCGGTTGTATCATGACCACACCATCTACCATGTATTCAACAGTATTCGGCCACCTAAGCTGCCAGCTTTCGACGAATTACGGGACCAGGTGGACTCGCGTTGTCATGATCGTAATGGCGGCTAACTTGAAAACCCTCAGGATTCATATTACGCTTAAACGTCAACCAAACCTTTTGAGTCCCCCAGTGGAAACGTCCTCCGTTTCCTTGTTGACGTCATCGAGAGGTCGTCTCTGTCTGAAGGGAACTTTGAATCTAATCCGCAGGTTTCATAGCAAGACGCTGTATGTTGGGAACTGTTGCCATCCAACCCTTTGTAATCAATTTAATTCTTGCTTTTGATAGCTCAGTCAGAGCATGGTTTGTGAAGATAATAGTAGGGAATAGGGGGATCGGTGGTAGAAGCGGTACCGTTCTTGCCTCGCAAGCGAGATGTCACGGGTTCGATTCCCGAGCCGGTGGAAGTTGTTTGGACATACTTCCTAGCCCCCATTAGTCCCTGTTCACCGAGCAGTAAAGTAGGTACCTGTTGTAAGTCGAAATTTGCGAATTCGTATTCAGGGACAAGTTGTTGGAGCTTCCAATAACTTGATGACATAAACCACTGACTCTTCAGGCTTCTACGCCCTTACCTCGTGAGACATAAAGGCAAGCATGAACTTAGCACGCTTCCCTGTTGGGCGCTGTAAATGCTTCTGTGCTTCACCGTACTCAAGGATGTAGGGGGAGTGCCCAATAAATAAATAAATAAAATAGTAGGGAATGAAACCGAGTTTGTAGTCGCAGTTTCAACGTCAGAGTGTACAGTAAAGTAATTCATCGAAATAGAAGTAGGTGGAATCCCTGACCTAGTTCGAGGGAGGGTGCCGCGGGTATTTCAACCGTTAGAAAGTGCTCGGCCCTTCACCCACACAGGTAGATCATTCCACTGTGTTGTGAGTAGCCCTTCTTTAGGTAATTAATAGTTGATTGTGCAAGTGTTACAGTAACGTAGTTGATATGCTTTGATTGAAGTAATGTTTACGTCTTTAACGTCCCCTGAAACGTGATGTTGTCACAGTAAGTGCTCGGCCCTTCACCCACACAGGTCACAAACGCAGCCTAGGCCGTGTCGGTAGCGTGGATGTTGTATCCACTAGTCTGGCGAGATGTCCGAGGTCCAGTTATCTTCGTGAGACCCGACCGTCAGAAACTTCAGTACTACCTATGGGCCCCATAGCTGGCCGTTTGACCCTAACGCTCGGCCCGTGAGGTGACCCCGGATCATCAAGCCACACACAACTATCAGCCCCCATCATTGGTGGACGAGTGTCTAGCTCATTGGGACTATTTGTGTGGTGGTGTTATTCCACTGGGATCTTCAGAGTTCGTTGGAAAGTACCCCATGGCGGTTGTTCGAGTATCACTCTTGACGAGAGTGTTGTAGTGGCATTAGCCCCCTGTTTTAATGGTGCCAAGTTACTATAAGTGTGTGTTATCGAGTATGTCCACCCAGTAGTGGTGAGAGTATTTTGAGCCTGAGGACATAGTACCAGGTTTCGTCTGCTGGTACTTATATTATTTCTCCTACCTCCATTTTATTGTCTAAATAAATATTGTATTTGCATATTGTGTCTTACTTCCTTACTGTATCTACCGTTATTTCTTGATACCATCATTACTTATACCCATGAGCCTCTCGTCACCCTACCAAGGGTTAAGTATTAAAGTAAAATGTTAAGAGGCACAGTCCATTATAGCGTGCAGGTTTGATAAAGTGGTTATGGACACCTGGTGCAGTAAGGATACATGCCCCACTATCCTCACCGGTAAGTCTTACGAAGTTCAGTTTTACTGTACTTCGTTGGCCGAGAACCAATGATCAGTTTAAAAAACTGCTTTGCTCAAGGCTCGAGATTCCACTTGTACATTGAGTCAGGTGAGAAGCTTCAGATGGATGAAAGTTTCAGAGTTCACACATTGCTTGACAAAGCTACCAAGTAAATGTATTGTGGTAGATGGTCGAGAGGCGTCTTATACTGCCAGACTGGGGGTCACTAATGCTAAGGGGGAATACTTAACTCTAATCTTAATTTCTAAGGGTCGCTGCCACCAGACTCCCTCTGGACAGCATGTAGCTCGTTAGGTAGCGTGGACTAGGCTTTGGGTTAGGTTTTACATTGACCAGATCGATTTGGGTTAAGAAGGGTGAAACCATAACAGGTCTTAATTTATTCCTTATAAAGCATACTGGTAAAAAACATACAAATGAATTGGTCTTCCTCAGAAGAACAACGAAAATGTTGGTTACCCAGATGGGCACCAGACGTCTTACATTAATGGCGTGTCATCCACATACCAATGTGACCACCTTACCTCGGTCATTCCTTCTTACACTACCCCTCAGACTGCTCCACCTGTATGGAATATAGCACCCTCTCAACACACCCGTTACCCTCCACACCTGCAGGTATGGGACTCCTTGTAATTTCTAGGTATACCTAACAGGCACCTCGTTCACACACCGCCCTCGGTGGGTAGAGACGAGGGCTACACCAAGAGACATAACAGTACTATTTCTACGCCTGGTATTATAGGTCGCTCCAAGTGACAACCGCGGAGTTTCTCAAGCGTTTCCTTATTTGTTCTACTCATTTCGGGTGGTGTGCTGGGGATCCACAGTGCATGACCACTGTGGTGTGGCCTGTGGTCATGGGTGACGCCCGGTAGGCACTCAGAAAGCGTCGTCCTGGGTTGGGAGAAATCGAGGCATCACTGAGAATGCTGCCGGGGGGGGGGCTTTCGTCACCACACATTAGTACACTATGACTTCACTTTACGACATCAGGCAAAGTTTCAAGATGTAAAAACTGTTAGACAAGTCCTTTTTAGGGTTGAATAAAGCATGATAAAGGACACTGACCTGTGTTGGGAAAAGTCGAGGCATCACTGAGGGTGAAGTCCCTCCTCTCTGTTTAGGCCTAGTTTCCAATCTTCACTTTGGATTCCTATGGTTCCCACATTTCCATTTTCCTATCTATTGTGACCATGCTTTATAAATACATACTTAATCCTAAATTACACACTAGGTAAGGGTCTGGTGTGCTAGTTCCTGGGTTATAATATTAACGCGGTACACCCGAGGCGGCAACCCAAACAAAGCCTAGCACCGTATTTTCATGGCGTGGGTATGCAAGATATTCTTTTTGAAGCATAGTTTCTAGATCACTTCCAACACTTCAGTTCTGATACCTTTATCCAGATCATTGTTCTCACATGATATCTCTGGAAGTTATGTTCGCTACACGTTCAGACGTAAATAGTATGACCTTCAAACGATGATCTACACTTAGTCCTACACTACACTAACCCGACTCAACTGGACTTCGCCAATCATCATATGGATACCCGGAACTTTCTTTAATGCTATGATTACATATAATTAGCTTCATATAACTATACCTGGGTATAATACAACACATGGTCTATTAACATTGAGTAGGCGAGTTACCTACTAACAATGTTTCCCGTTTGAGATTCTACAAGCACGGTGGATTTGAAGGTTATATAGCGCAATATGAATTAATTAGGGGGTTTAGGTATGAGAATGATGTGCGCAGTACAGTCTGAAAGTTGAGTAGTTCCTTCGATCTTAAGTAAACCTAAATTATTCTGGTAAATTGTATACAAGATACTTGAGGGAAATATCAAGTCAAAGCTTAAGTTGGTTTAAAACGCTCCAGAAAACGGTTATTAAAACCAACGGGGTTAAGGTCATAATCAAGTTCATTGTAGAGCTACGTATATCATACACAAGTTAAATATAGCAGTTTGCGCTCTGCCGAATCTCCACCACTCCGGCCGGGATCTTCCTCAGCTGCCCACATAAACAAGGGAAGTATATCGCTGTGCCCTGGGTGAATCTGGATTTGACCACTTTTACCGAGAGCTAGACTCAATTCATCCCACCGCCATAACATAGCCAACAGTTACTCAACGCGAGTCTGGAATAAACAAGTAATTAGA
>NW_024755060.1:106300-135592 GCF_018991925.1 Homarus americanus | reverse complement strand
ATTTCGCGACCGGTCCTAACACGTCGCCGTCGAGACCGACTATGTGCTGGGTATATCTGATGGCTCTGCTGTATATCTTTATTCTCTGCCAAGATTACCGTCGGACTACATGACGAGCTACCGAAGTGACTCGTCTACTAATCGGTCGAAAAGAGCTCTATCTGATATTAACCTGTCGGCGATATACGGTCACCCAAATAATAATATCTTTATATGCAGGTCGGCGGCGGCGTGCTTCAGAACTGTTGCCCTAACTCTCACGTCTTTACACCTCTGAACTACGAATGAGCACGTATGTTTTGAAGATGCGAATCCTCGAGGCTTCGTCGCACGTCGTCAGCGGGTAAGTGCGTGTAACCGTAAATGGGCCAGCGCGTGCGGTCGTAATAATAATGGGATCTTCGTTATAAGCGAACGAATTATCGGAAAGGCGCGCAGGCGGCGAACCCGCTGCGCGGTATCGCGATAGTTCGCCGCCCTGGCTGACTTCTGCCAGCGGCAGCGATTTAAATTCTTATTGTGACGTTAAACCGACACTATTTACGAATCAATAATATTTGGCAGATCCCAATTAGACCGATATACTGTATATCGCTGTAGCTGTTCACTCTAATATCAACTACTATTTCCTTGATCACCTCTCATAAATCATACGTGTCGTCGACGACTATATTCTGCAACTCGGTACGAATGAAACCGTCACTACGACACGGTGAAATGTTCGCCTCGAGGTCCGTCTCGGTTGTGATCCGAAACTCTTCCATTTAAAGTATATTTCCATGTTATTGTAATCCTCAGTCAGGGGCTTCTTTACATATGCCTTGCTTCTACCCAGCACGATACATACATTAATATAGCTTAATGGATTTCTTGTTATAGTAAAGCATATACTGTACGGTTGTATGTCACGCGAGGATGACTCCCTCTCTCGCTACCCGCCGTCTATGGCTGTTGCTCATATAGTGACCGGATGTACCTGTACCAATTTATGCTGATGCACTGGAGATCACATCAAAGTCTTTCACCCAGCGTTTCAAATTTTACCGCTAGAAAATCTATCGATACTTTTTGGAGACTACATAATTGGGGGGAAACTTTTTTCATTGAAGAAAAGTCTCTTGGCTTTTATAATGTGAGTCTATAGGAATATTGATTCGATTTACCATAGGTTTTTATAAGACACAGTACTCTTACAAACTGGGGAATGCCTGTACAACTTTCCTAACATTCAAAGTACCACAACAATATTAAATACAATACCACAGACTACTTGAGGTCCAGTTAGCTTCAGGTCCACTTCGCTGCAGGTCCAGTTAACTTTATATCCAGCCAACTTCATTCTAGTTCACATCAGGTCCAAAATTTCAGGTCCACTTTTGGCAGTGATGGAGAAAGTACCTGAAAATATTACTTAAGATAAAGTACTGCACTGTTGATATGCAAACATTTAAACTATGTACTAAGTACTGTAGTCTTCTTCAAAACTATGCAAATAAAAGTTTCATTAACTGAATTGAAACATACAAGCAGAAAAAGGTATAAAAAGTAGTACAGCATTTGTAAAGAATCATAATTAAAAAACAATGGCATTATGTTTTCAAAACGAAGCTTAAAGTTATTAATATATTATACAGTATTGTACTTTAAAGAAAAACTAAATAAACACACATTCAAAATTTGGTATGGGATGGAAAACGTGAATCTGGGCCACAGTTTTGATAGGTCCCGTACCACCGACACCAATGGGAAGTGACTTTAGACACAAACATTTACATAAATGTCCACTTTTATAGGATTACTGTACAAGTGCACTTAAATACAAGTCCTCTAATACGCTCGGCTCGTACGCCCGACGACACGACGCTAAGTAACGACGTCGGTCTTACCTCCCGCGGGTCAGCGGCGTCGTTTCTCCGTTTGCCGTTAACGGCGTCGTATGCGAGACCGGACGGGTCTGTACGGTCGAGTCTCAACTTGTCATACCGAGATGTGTTGTTGGTCCTTGAAGCTTCCTGGAAATGTGACCAATAGCTATATAATACACAACACTGTAAAACTATTATATTATAGGCAGGGATTATTTGACCGGTACTCGGCACAATAACCGCCGGTTATTTGACAGAGATCTAAAATTAAACTAAATCCTTTTGTCAACAGAAATTATACAATTAAATAATACCATAATGTAATGACTTGTTTAATGCCCCCAACCATCCCGACTACATTCCCATTAAGATCCCATACGATCCCCACAGGTCCCGGTCAAATAGCCGACGGTTATTTGGCCCAGAATCCGGGTCAAATAACAACTTTGTATTAAAAATAAACATTACTTATCAGTTTAACACCACATGGAGAAACCGATTACTCAAATAGGTTACGTAAAGTTGAAATTATCTTTTTCCAACGGTTTTTATGGATATTTTGAACGATTATGACTTTTGGAAAATAGATGCACGGCCAAAACGATAATTTTACCAGTATTTATTTGGATTTTTTCTCATAAATTTATATGATCTTAATTTCCTTACAGTAACAAAAACAATGAATCTTCCAAAAAAAGTTACTTTCAACATGAAGGGTTAAAAAAAAACATTGAAAACCCTACCTAACCTAAACTAAACTACCTAACTTCTTGCGATGGACGAGCAAAAATTTAATCGGCATACCCGGTTTCGTACAGTCCAATAGCGTTTACACTTCGTGGACGTGACCGACGTAGAACGAAACTGCGACGATGTTGACGGATTCTTATCGTGCTTCCGGGAGAAACGCACAATTTTGCGGGATTTATTATTTAAATTTCTCTCGCTCGAATTTCACATAATCTGCTGTGACCAAACAGAGGACAGTGCAAATCTATTGTGATATTTACGCAGGAGCAAAAACTTTTTTTTCTGGATATGTTTAAGCTTCCCTCGTGACCTAAATGTTGAAGACGAGAACTGACCCACTGACAAAACATTAAAACACAAAAACAAAACATTAAAGAAATAACTTTTTCTGTTATCATTAGTTAAATACAGCTACTCCTCGACTTACGACCTACTCGACCTACGACCGCCTCGGTCGTACCAAAATTTTGTCAAATTACCTATTTTCGAGTCCAGACGTTAGTGATTGCGCTGTGTACCGACAAAATTTTTGTTTGTAATTCCCTTTAAAATAGCTGGCAAGCGGAAGAGTGAGAGTTCTTGTGGTGCCGAGAAGAGAGAGAGACACTCGTTTTAGATTTTCTATGTACGGTATTATTTTCGACTCGCGACCCGGTCCCTAACCCCGTCATAAGTCGGGGACCGACTGTACCGTAATGTGCTGGGTATATACGGTATAGCTCTACTGTATATCATTATCTACAAGAGTTAAGTCGGACTCGCGAACGAGCCTCGGGAACTCGACTCGTCCGTCTGTCGAGAAGCTCCTGTATTGGCTTATAATCGACGTGTACGCTCACCCCAAAATAATATCTTTAGCCACGGGGTCGACGTGATTCGAGGCTATTCGACCAATGTTACACGACCCGTTTCAGAACTGTTGCTAACTCTACGTCTACACCTCTGAGCACGAATGAGTATACATATGTTTTTGAAAGATGCAAATCCTCCGAGGCTTCCGATCGCACGTTACGCGAATTGAGATTGCGTGTCGTAAATGGACGCCGATGCCGTGCCGGTCATTAATGGGATCTTACGTCAAACGAACCGAGGAATTATCGGAAAGACGCAATGGGGAGAGCGAACCCGCTGTATCGCGATGGCTCAGCCGCCAGCCACAAAACGACCAGCGACGCGCCGATTTAAATTCTTATTGTGACATTAAACCGATACCATTTACGTATCAATAATATTTGGCAGAGCCCAATTAGACCGATATATTGTATATTGCTGTAGCTGTTCACTCTAATATCAAGTAACATTTCCTTGGTCACCTCTCATAAATCAGACGTGTCGTCGACGACTACTGTATATTCTGCAACTCGGTACGAATGAAACCGTTACTACGACACGGTGGTGAAATGTCCGCCTCGAGGTCCGTCTCGATTGCGACGTTCCAAGACTCTTCCATTTAACGTATATTTTGATATTATTGTAATCCTCGGTTGAGGCCTTGTTTCTACCCAGCACGATACATACATTAATATAGCTTAATGAATTTCTTGTTATAGTAAAGCATATACAGTTGTATGTCACACGAGGATGACTCCCTCGCTACCCGCCGTCCATAGCTGTTGCCGATACAGTGAGCGGGCGTAACAACTTATGCTGACGCAATGGAGATCACATCAATGTATTCATCTAGAGTTTCAAATTTTACCGCAAGAAAATCTATCGATACTTTTTGGGGGACCGTACATAATTTGGGGGGAACTTTTTTTCATTGTAGAAAAGTATCTGGGCTTTTGTAATGCGCGTCTATAGGAATATTGATTCGATTTAATATAGGTTTTTAATGCATAATACTCTTATAAACTGGGGAATGCCTGTAGAACTTTCCTAACATTCAAAGTACTACAACAATATTAAATACAATACCACAGAGTACTTGAGGTCCAGCCAGCTTCATTCTAGTTCACATCAGGTCCAAAGGTTCAGGTCCACTTTAGCATCGGGTCCACTTTAGGCAGTGATGGAGAGTGCCTGAAAATATTACTTAAGATAAAGCACTGCACTGTTGAAAGGCAAACATTAAAACTCATACAAAGTAGTCTTCTTCAAAACTATGCAAATAAAAGTTTAATTAACTTAACTGAAACATACAAGTAGAAAAAGGTATAAAAAGCAGCACACTATTTGTAGAGTATCATAATTAATAAACAATGAAATTATGTTTTGAAAACGAAGCTTAAAGTTATTAATATACTGCACTGTACTGTACTTTAAAGAAAAACAAAATAAACACACATTCAAAATTTGGAATGGGATGGAAAACGTGAATCTGGGCCATATTTTTGACGCGTCGCGTACTGCCGACACCGATGGGACTTGACTTTAGACACCGACATTTACATAAATGCCCACTTTTATAGGATTACTGTACAAGTGCGCTTAAGTACAAGTACTTTAATACACTCGGCTTGTACGCCCAATGACACGACGTGAAGTAACGACGTCGGTCTTACCTCCGGAGGGTCGGCGGCGTCTCTCCGTTAACGGCGTCGTGTGCGAGACCGGACGGGTCTGCACGGTCGAGTCTGAACTTGTCATACTGAGATGTGTTGTTGGTCCTTGAAGTTTCCTGGAAATGTGACCAATAGTTATATAATATACAATACTGTAAAACTATTATATTATAGGCAGGGGTTATTTGACCGGGATCTAAAATAAAACTAAATACTTTTGCCCACAGAAAATTCTACAATTAAATAATAACGTAGTGTAATGACTTGTTTAATGCCCACAATCGTCCCGACTACAATCCCATTAAAATCGTATACGTACGATCCCCGCAGGTCCCGGTCAAATAGCCGAGGGTTTATTTGGCCCAGAATCCGGGTCAAATAACAACTCAAATCGGTTAGGTTAGGTTGAAACTGGGTTTTTCCAATACTTTTTGATGTGTTTAGAATGAAAGTAGGCGCTTCGCCGAAACTACAATTTTCCGTATTTTTATTTGTTTTGCTTTTTCTAATAGAAACGTGTGACCTTTATTTCCTTTAACACTAGAAACAACAACAACAATCATTCTTCCAAACTGAATTACACTTTCAACATGAGAGGTTAAACAAAATTGAAAACCCTACCTAACCTTTTGTGACGAACGCACAAAAACTGAATCGTCTCGCCCGGTTTCTTACGCGACATATCGTGGTTACATTTTGTGGACCTAACCAAAATAGGACCAAGCTACAACAATATTGACGGATACTTATTGCACTAGGGGCAATTTCCCATAATCTGCTGTGACCAATCAGAGGACAGTTCAAATCTATTGGCAGATTTATTCAAGTGCAAATTAGTTTTTTAAACGTATTTCAGCTTCCCTAGTGATCTATAAATGCTAATGACTCGCTGACAAAACATTAATGAAATCACTTTTTCTTTTATCATCAGTTAAATAAAGTAACCTTTATATATTATTTGAAGTGTTAAGGGATAAGAAAGGTTAGGTTAGGTTTTCTTTTTTTTTTCTCAGAACACCACTGCCACCATTAAGAGTTTTTCGATTTGGTTCATATTTTCCATAGATGTTCTTATTATAATATTTTAAAACGGATGAAGGTTGGAGGAAATGGGGGGAAACACCGAAAAACTGAGCACGCTACACTAAAATGATGTCTCCGTGCTTTGTGGCGAAAAATTTGCCGATTTGCCGGACGTACTCTTGCATCCACAAAAATACAAATTACACCGTGACGCTTCTATAAAGTTGCTTTCGTCGGTACCAAATATCAAAATACGTACTTTGTTTAATATGGCAAGTCCACGCCCTGGCTAGGAAGTTAGGTAAGGTTAGGTAGGTCGCTTTGGTTGGTTATATTACACGAGATTATACAGTATTAGCTTCTAGCAATTGTCGCCGTTTAAAATTCTAGAATAACAACACCTGTGGAAAAAATTAACAAAATCAAACTCGTCCCCGTAACTGAGGTCGTATCTCCGTAACGGCTCATTTATACCAGAAATGAAGGTTAGAATTGCTCGAAAAACATAATACACTAGGGAAAACCTATTTTTGCCATTTCACTTGTCACTAAACGAATCTCGGGAATTGTATAATTGCAATCAGTAATTTTGACAATTCTAAGACACTTTTCTTCAATAACATTTCTGGAACAAAATACGTTTAAGCGAGATATTTAACAGTTTAATATTTATGTCTGTTCATGGCGGTACACACCCACGTTAGTTTAGGTTAGGTTAGGTTAAATCCAAAACTTTTTCCGATGGGTTTTGGTGCATTTTGAACACTTTTTACCACGATTCTTATAGCTCTAGTTTCCGAGGGGCAGGGTGGTAAATTTTTACAACTGGACCAACATTGAGTTTTTGTTGAGCAATGTGTTTTGCCGATGATAGACAATGTTAAAACACGTTTCTTCTACGACGTTTTCCTCAGAAATTACTTAAAATTACCTAATCTCCCTGCTATATTTGAGTCATTTTTGAGGGAAACGTCTATATTTGAGTCATTTTTGAGGGAAACGTCATTGAAGAAAAGTGGGTTAATATTGGTCCATTGGCTGTCCGCAGGTTCCCGCCATGTTTACCAGAGGTTAGGTTAGGTTAGATAGGTTAGGTTAGGTAGGCAGGTGCGTTGCTTCCTATGGTATGATGAATTAGTTTTTGGTATAATTGTGGTGTTTTACTCAAATTTGACCTCTATTTTTTTGGCAAATTAGCAGTTGGTTAAGATTGAAAATGTTCTTTTTTTGCAAAACAAGTTACTTTACAAAAGAAAAGGGCACATTTGAGTAAAACACTGAAAAATCTCGAATAAAAACCTATTCTCGTACAAAACCCGAGGACAGCCAATGGACGAATATTTACCTAAACCATCGGAACAACATTGATCAACAACTCCATGGTTGTCCACTTATATTAATTCACCAGGGGCTTATCTCAAAACTATTGATTTGCGCCACAAATGAAGGTCAAATTCGTTCATTACATCAAAAACCACCGGAAAAACATACTTCAACTTTGATGTCATATAGTGGCAACAATATACCAATACAGTACTTCACCAGATGACCCAGTACAATTAACTAAATTAATCATTAAATACACTCTATCTAACCATAATAATTCTCCAATAACTTCTTAGTATTATTAATGTTAAATATCTGGTATAATATTATGAATAAATGTCTTACCGATGCCTCAGGCCGATATTTACGGGGCTGTTAGATCGTCCTACACTTGGTCCGTCCTCCACCTTCTTCCTCTGTCTTATGGCTCCTGCTGGTGATGGATCCAAGAACCACCAGACGAGAAACTCTCCCCTGTACCCCGTGATGAAGGTTTAGTAGCGCTGTTAACTCATAGATGGCGCTCACCTCCATATCATTCCTTATCTTATTACTTTTTACGTTGAATAGATAAAACAGGCTTCTGAATAATCATTTATTACCATTTAAATAAAACTATATTAGCATTTAATAGAGTCCGTAAAAATAAAATGATTTTTGGTGTGAAATAACTGAAAAACAGAAAGATTTCAGTAATTTAACAAGAAAGAAAATGTGCCTTCGTTGTTGAGGCACTACAGAAACATGTACGTCTTGGAGGAACTATAGCAAATTATAGATCTATTATATATATATACAAACTTTGAAGTATTCTCACCACATTCATTGACAATACTGTACGTTAGTAAAGCCTATATGTTGGTGGTACTTATATACTGCCTGGAATACTTAAGTACTGCTGGTTCACTTAAAGGGTGAAACTTTTATTATTTAGAATCAGTGTGACGTTGAACCATTTTTATTGTTACCAATACTTGTGACGATGTTGTCAAATAAGGCTTCTGAGACTTTATGGTTTGCTTGAAAGGATAAAGGCAGTTGCTTACACTGTTAAAGAGGCCAATGAATTCTATAGTAGATTTAGGAATGTATAGAAGGAACCCAACCAGACATTTATTGAATTAGTTTATTTTATTACCAAGCTTAAAGACTTTTCATTTTTAAATGAGCTTATTATGAGTGACCATTATCTACAGATTCAGATGTGTATTTATGTGAAAGTGACAAATACAGAGAAACTTCCAACTTTAATATGCGCTGTATTTTTTTTATTCATAATCTTTCACATAAAAGTCAATTGTGTTCTGGTTTTTGAAGTTTTGATAAATATAGAATGACGAATTCTACGGCTTTCTATGGGCGGCCAGAAACAGACACCACCACAGTAAAGCCGCTAATGGTTGTTACGCCTGTTTAACTCCCGGTAAAACCACATTCATTAATCTCTATAGTGAAAAATTAACAAGTTATAAATAGAAAAATATTAAATTAGCAATAGAAAGGCGATAAATAGTCAAGACATAGTGATGTTTTATAGAACAATTATCGAGAAATGAAATGTCTTAAACACTTGTAATGAGGTGGTTAGCCTAGTTAAGATTTTCCCGCCTGAATCAAAAGTCTCTTCACCCCCCCCCACTACTGTCGTCCTTAAATACTCCGAAAGCTGTGGCGGGAGGTCAGTACTGATCATAACCGCAAAGGAAGTTGTGCTACTGGACTCAAGAATATACTGCTCGTCATTCTTCAGATGCTGTTATTATTTTTCTTGAGTATATTTCTCGTGTTGGTTAAAAATAAGTTTTGTTGAATTAATTATATTTGAAGTAATTTGGTTATATATTAGTGTAATTGGTGAATTATTTCTGTGTGATTGTGTTGGATTTTAAGTACATTCTATATTTAATCTCTGATAACTTGTTTGTTTCAGATATACGAGATCTACGTGGAGTAACTGTTGACACTGTTTTGGCGGCGGGTTGAAGAGTCTATCTCTGGGTGAAAGGAGTCAAATCCAGCTTCACCCAGGGGACAGTCTTCTACCCACCTCGCTTGTGTGGGCAGGTGAAGAAGATTCCGGCCGGAGTGGGGGAAATATGCAAGAGCGCGAAATGCTTTATTTGTTTAACTCTAGATATCTGATATACGTAGTTCTACAATAAACTTCATTATGTCCCCCAAACCCGTGTTTTATTCTCTTAAAGAATGGTTTTCTGGGGCGTTTTAAACCAATTTCATATTTCCCTCTCAATTATCTTGTATACTATTTACCAGACCAAATAATTTAGGTTTACTAAAGATCGTGGGTACTACTCATCTGTCTAGATAATCCTTAATTCAGCTTTAAGACGCCTCTCGACCCTCTAGCACAATACACTTACTCGGTAGCTTTGTCAAGCAATGTGTGAACTCGGAAGCCTTCATCCATCAGAAGCTTCCCACTTGATGCTATGTACAAATGGAATCTCGAGCCTTGCGCAAAGCATTTTTTAAACGGATCATTGGTTCTCTGCCAAGGAAATTTGTTAAACTGAACTTGGTAAAACATATCGGTGAGGATAGTGGGGCATGCATCCTTACTGCACTAGGTGTCCATAGCCACTTTATCAAACCTGCACGCTGTAAGGGCCTGTGCCTCTTAAAACATTTTACTTTAATACTTACAACCTTTGGTAGCGTGACGAGAGGAGGCTCGTGGGTGTATGTAATGATAGTATCAAGTAATAGGAAAGAAATAACGGTAGATACTGTAGGTAAATAAGACACAAATACAATTTAGACGTTAAAATGGAGGTAAGGGAAAGATTATATGAACCAACAGACGAAACCTGGTACTATGCCCTCGGGCTCAAAATACTCACACCACTACTGGGTGGACATACTCAATAACAACGCAAACTCTTCTAGTAACTTAGCACCGTTAAAACAGGGGGCAACTGCCACTACACCACTCAGTCGTCAGGACTGATACTCGAGCAAACGCCATGAGGTACTTTCCAACGAACTCTGAAGATCCCAGGGGAATAACACAACCACTGAGCTAGACACTCGTCCACCAATGATGGGGGCTGGTAGTTGTGTGTGGCTTGGTGATCCGGGGTCACCTCGCGGGCCTAGCGTTAGGATCAGACGGCCAGCTATGGGGCCCATAGGTAGTACTGAAGTCTGACGGTCGGGTCTCGCGAAGATTACTGGACCTCGGACATCTCGCCAGACTAGTGGATACAACATCCACGCTACCGACACGGCCTAGGCTACGTTAGGGACCTGTGTGAGTGAAGAGCCGAGCACTTACTGTGACATCACGTTTCAGGTGACGTTAAAGACGTAAACATTACTTCACTCAAAGCATAACTACGTTACTGTAACACTTGCACAATCGACTATTAATTGGGTCAAATTACTTAAGGAAGAGCGAATTACAACACGGAGTGGAATGGTCTACCTGTGTGGGTGAAATGCCCGCGGCACCCTCACTCAAACCAGGTCGGGGATTCCACCTACTTCTATTTCGATGAATTACTTTACTGTACACTGACGTTGAAACTGCGACTACGAACTCGGTTTCATTCCCTACTATTATCTTCACAAACCATGCTGTGACTGAGCTATCAAAAGCAAGAATTAAATTGATTACAAAGGGTTGGATGGCAACAGGTCCCAACATACAGCGTCTTGCAAAATAAAGCCCTAAGAATTATCCTAGGATGTCCCATGAGCACTAAAGTACTTACTATGAGGAAAGAACTAGGTATACCCAGTGCTAAAGATAGAATAATTGAAGTCAACCTCATGATATCCATGAGGCGTCTGCGTGGTGATCCTGATAACATTGTTTCCTTAAAATTGCTAGAATGTATGAACCATGGGGCTGCTGAGTCTAAATGGATCCAAACTACAGCTACACATATGAAGATGTTTGGACTAGACCACCTGTACAAAGTTGAGACACAACATCGCTTCCTGCTACCCTGGCGGACAGTTCCCTTCGATATCACAATACCGACGTATCCGCCTAAAAAACTTATTATACAAAGCATTTATCTTCAACACACTGCCAAAGTGAGAGCTCTTGAACACACACACACTACAGACTGATGATAATATCACACAGACCATCTACACTGATGGATCTCTTAACACCGCCTGTGGGAGGGCTGGAAGTGCTATTGTTGTGACTCCACCTGACGGTAATATAATTGAGAAAGGAGTTAGAATTAACAACTGGGCATCCACTCTATAAACTGAATTAGTTGCCTTACTCAGCTATTAAATTCATTGAAACCACTGTCACTGACAGTCTCATCATCATTGACTCTCTTTCCTCACTACTTCCCCTTGACACCCTCGACTCAGGTTGTCACGCTCTTGTCTCTGAAGCCAGACACAAATATGCGTGCCTTGTTGACCGGGGTGTCAAGGTCAAACTGTTGTGGATCCCCTCTCACATAGGCCTCGTAAAACATTAGAGTTGATGCCCTCGCCAAACTCGCGTCTAACAAAGACACCGTTGAATACAATTTGGGTCTGTCAAAAAGAACCCTTAAAACTGTAATTAGGAAAGAACTTATTGATGAGTTTGACGCAAGTAGACTACTGCGAACAGGCACTAGTCGATCCACAGTTTACCATGATGAGATGTATCAAAGTGAAACATGTGTATGGAACAAGTAACATGATCACTAGATTACAAGATGTTGTAACCGCTAGATTAAGGTTAGGATATAAGTACCTTTGGCAGTATGTTCCTCAAGCAGATGTAAACAAAACTAAATGTAAAGTGTGTGGCCAGACATATGGCCACACACTTGAACACTACGTCCTCGACTGTGTGAAAATAGAACCTTTTAGGGACAGGTCCAAGCACAGTGTGTGAAATGGCACAACATTTCAACTCTAATGGCAAGATGGCCGACATATTAAGATTGTATCCACTTTTTTGCGCTATATCAGTTCTCATGTACAGAACCAAATACGCAATGTGCTTGAATACCTCTCACGTAAATGTGAATAACAAAGTGTGAGGCCAGACATATTGCCTCACACGCCTGTACTCACGCATTTGTGAAGAAGTTGCCCTTTATGAATAGAACTAAACAATTAATGTAATTGAAATACTGTGCAACATTCAGTGCCATAATATCCTGACAAAAGGGTTTGTTGACGTTTAAGCGTAATATGAATCCTGAGGGTTTTCAGGTTAGCCATCATTACGATCATGACAACGCGAGTCCACCTGGTCCCGTAACTCGTCGAAAGCTGGCAGCTTAGGTGACCGAATACTGTTGAATACATGGTAGTTGGTGTGGTCATGATACAACCGACTCTATACTTGGAAATGTTCCATCAATTCTTCTTGTCATTGAATCCCCTGTGCTTTCTCATCTGTACTTCCCTCTTTGGGGTTTGTTAGTTTCCTTTGCTAAACTATCAAAATCGACAGTCGTCTTTAATTCCATGTTTCCCTTCCTAATACATAATCGATATAAATGAAAAGGTGGTAGTTCGGCTGCCAGTAATTATGGTGGAAGACCCACCTGGTGAATACCCGAGGTTGGAGCAATTTTGTATTTGAAGCCAGATTACTGCTACCACAATGACCTGAAATGGAAGGACAAACGAGGAAAACTTGAGTCCATAAAATGCTTATTATAACCTCGCACAACAAAGTACGTGTTCTGGGAGAGGTCAGTAGTTCCCCTGGTCTGGCTACTGAGGAATGTCTGCAGCACACTAATGCCTACATTTCCCCCAACCACTAGAAGTAACTTCTCCTTCACAACCACTAGGCATCTGTACTGGTAGCTCCTCACCTGAATCTGTAGGCAGCAGCGTTTCTGAAACAATCCACTCCTACTGCAGATGTTTGGGTACTCCATTGGCCACCATGTCTGAGCTCACTAGTCTTGGGTGGTAGATTAACTTAACTTATTACCTTAAGTATAGCTGTACTACTACACCCTCCACCACTGCTAGTACTCGTCACCATAATTGCTACTGTACTTATTACAGTACTACCACTAGAGTAACGTACTCCAACCTCCATTACTGTACTGTCATTCACATTATATTGCAACATTCCTATACAAGAAACCGTTCATTGTTTAACCCTTCACTAATAGTCCTCACAGCTACAGTAGATATCTCCCTACAGTACAGTATATACCTCGATACCCTTAGTAGGTAGATACAGACGGGGATAAAGATACAGACGGGATATACTATGTAACACTATATTTAACAGAGAATACAGCATTTACACTAAAAAAACACTGAATTACAACTCTTAACTGGGGCTGACATGTGACAAGTTTTGTTGCTGTACAGAAGTTATATACACCAAGAAGGAGAGGGGGAGGGGGCCTCAAACTGTACAAGACAAAGAACAAATTAATGGAAAGTGGAAGCAAACCATAAGTTGCAATTATACTGTATAACAAATACAACAAATAACAAATCTGGAGAACAATTCCAAGTAGTGCCAATAAACTTGGAATAATAAAAACAAGTAACTGAAAAACTGCTATATTAAGTACATTTGAGAAACAAACATACACTTGGAAATTTATAGTCAAATGCGAGACTGGGGGTAACTTAGGCATTATGTTATACACACAATTATATCAATGTACTGAAATATACAGCTCTGTTACGTCACCCTCAGACTGTCCCAGCTTCGTCCGCGCTCGTCCCGGACACTCGACTCTGGAGCTGGTGCTCTCACTCGCCTCCGGACTGACTGTTCATAATGCCTGAGATTTCTATCGTTATTTACAGAAGCTGGTCGGGCTACGGTGATTGACATTATGCGTATAGGGTTTGTTTCTATTTCTACAAACGTATAAATACATTAAGTACTCTTTTGTAAGTTTCCATTCATTGCACTGTCAATGGCGATTTTTGCACCTCTTTACTGGGAGAGCGATCTTAATCATACGATAATGCACACGATTCTGCGACGTCGGAGCGTCGGGGATCTCACGGGCTGAACACACTGAGCGTGTGCATGAGAGCGCTGAGGTTGGTGGCCTGAGTCATGAGGGTGTTCGTGGAAGGATGGCCCATCCCGCGGCCCGCCGCGGACAGCGCCGCCCGGACGGTGGACTGGTAGGTGGTGGCCACGTCCCTCACCTTCACTACCACGTTCTGAGTCTGGAGAGGCGTGGTCGTGTGCCGCACCACCTGCTGGGTCACGTCCACCATGCGCTGAATCAGCTTTATACACGTAGACAGACACTGCAATAACGTGTCTTCGGATTCCGTGGCCGACTTGACGAATAACTTCGAGGCCGTTACGAACTGTCTCGATTCGTTGGTGAGAGCCTCTCTGGCCTCCTGGAACTTTGCCTCGTCTTGAGTGGCGGTGCCGCCACAACGCTGAGCTTCTGTGCAGGTCGCTGCCATCTCCGTCAAGGACTTCAGGGACTGACTGACCACTCCCGTAAAACGGCGGAAGGCATCTCTAGACGCCGGAGGCATCACTTCGATGTCTTCTGCTTCTTCTAATGAATCTTGATCGAAGCTGCCGGAGTCCAGGGAATCGTGCGGATCCGTCCCGTTTGGAGTCTTGCCGTTGACCGTCTTGTTTTTGGGAGAGAGTTTTAGCAAGGACGTCTGCAGAGGAGCGACTTCTTGGTTCAGGCTGTTTTTAAGAGCCACGCTGGAATTATCCAGTCTGGGCAGTCTCGAAGCCGTGGAATTTTTGTCTGCGTTTCGCACGGGCCTTTTGATGCCGTTGGTGGTGGCCGGCGGCGATGCGGGAACTCTCCGAGCCGGTGACTGACCTTTCTTGACGGGGAGCCGAGGCTTCGGTTCGTCCGCACCGGCTGCCTTACGAGTGACTTTGGGACTCTTTTGGGGGGAGCGAGTACCCCCTCGAGGAGAAGTGGGACTGCTCGCGGGAGCCTTGCCGCCGGTAGGTCCGGAAGGAGCCGTTAATTTGGCCGAAGGACGCGAACGGTGTGGGCCTGGTAGATTATTTGTAGGAGTAGTAGTTGGGCTGAGCTGTGGCTTGCGAAGTCTAGAAGGCACCGAGGGTGGCCGCTCCGAGTTATCTGGCGAGGGACTCCTTACGTGCTGGTGATGGTGAATGAAGGCCTTTGTTCTGCATGCCTGCCTTCACATTGTCCTGAGGAAGAGAAATTTTATTTACTAAAATTAACAGATAATGCTTCATACATATTGCACACACACACAATCAACTTTCTCCAGTTCTTCAATCAACCAGACTTATTAACATATACAACTTTCTTTACTCAACCAACCACATCATCCTCAATTATCATCCCATCCAAGGCAAACACCAAACAGTCATGGTGACACTACATATCCTACTATAGTCTTTCTTTCACCAGCAACAACTTCTCCTCTCCCTCACATACAGTACACTGCCTATAGACAACAATCAGTATTTATCTAATACATTTTCTAACGTTCCTACATTACTTTTCTAACGACTCTATCCGGGTCCTTAAATACCAGAAAAACATTATCGACTTCATTAGATAAGTTTACATATACTGTAGTACTATACTCCTTAATGAAAAAAAAAGACCTACATAATCAATACACTTTTGTTATTCTATTAAAAACAAGATTAATGACATCCTTATTCTGTATTTTTCTAGGTAAATAGACAGTTTCAATATGAATACTAAAGAGATCCCATCTAACCGTTTCCTCTCTTTTAATTTTTCTTTTATCACATTGAATCTTTATTTCTCTCAGTGTTAAACAGGATAACTCTGCCTCTCAGCTGTTACATTTACCAACTTCTCACAATACAACCTTTACCTCCCTCTACCCTCGTCTTTTTTTCATATTGTATCCATGCTACCGATCGTATAAAGAATTAAACACATCAGTACATAAAATCTATTTCTTCTCCAATTCCCAAAAATAGAGAATATATTCACCTCCATCATTGCTGTAATGTATAAAAAAACAAACAAATCACAAAAAATAACAAAACAAGGCAGGTGAATTCAAGACTGGCTGAGCTGTAGTTCATTAATGATGTTTAGAGATTTATTGAAAATGTTAAGAGTAATTCTTCAGTAGAGGAATTCAACTGTGATGAGCTTCGTGGAAATGGAGGTTTCGTGGCGGCTTTGGAGCCGTTCCTCGGAGGTAATTCTGTAGGATCTTCGTCGTCCAGGCTCTTGAGCGAGGCCGAATTGACGGTCGCCATACTGGAGGACGACGTGAGAGAATCGTTACTGGAGGCTACGCTTTGTTTCGAGGGGGACCCCGGGGAGGCTTTGGCTTGGCTGACGTCTTGGCTGGAGGCCGAGGCTTTGGTGCTCGACTTCAAGATGGTGTTGTAACTGGCGTGACTCGTCCTTCAAACAATGGTATTATTTTAGTTATGTAAAATCATTTTGGGATTTTGGAATTTGCAATATATAGATCTAATAATTCTATGACTGTTTTCTTCTATGGCATTTACCTCGTAGATGTCAAATAACGGAGATATTGGATGTGTTTTATTCTCTTGTTAATATCATATACGGGAACACCTGTCACCTGGTCACTTTGTTTACAACTGAGCCACTCTACCTGAACGTACTCTCACGTCGACAAAAAACGTAAAATTACACCATGACTCTTTAATTAAGTTGCTTTCATTAGTACTAGTTATCAAACTAAGTACTTTCTGTTTAATATGGAAGAGGGTTAGCCCCCATCTAGGAAGTTAGGTAAGGTTAGATAGGTTTCTTTGGTTGGTTGGGTCAGGTTTTATTAGGTTCATTATTATTCACTTGTGACTGAAGTGTATAGAATGAAAGTTATAGTCAAAATGATGAGACATAACTATTGTGTTTGTTAAAAATCCCAGATTCCATGATTGTACCAAACTAAAATTTTACCCAAACTATATCAGATTTTATATTTTTATTCATACTGATTTAAACTACATTGATATACATTATAATCATACATACATACATTAATTATTCTGTTACTTTCATCATTTATATTGAATTTTTTTGGGTAATGAAGGTTCTTACTCACCCCAAAGTTAGAGGCTGCAAATCTATCAGAGGCTGAAACAGCGGAAGAAGCCGTAGTGTGGACGTAGAAGGCATTAATGTTGGCTCGCAGCGTGGACATGACCGCCGGCACTCCTGGACACAAGTACTTGGTCGACAGGCAGTGGAAGTGACTGTGGGGGGACAAGGAGGTAAACATCGTGGCTGGAAGAGAGAGAATCGCTACATAGCAAAGGACATCGCTATGGGAAAATGAAAGTGATATTGTGGAAGAGTAAATGATAAATGAGGCAAATAAGGAACCGTGAAAGAATATGAAGATATTTTGGGGAATAAAGTGGGGAAAAAAGGTAAGCACAAAGGAAAGTGTTTGAATACTGTTAATTATCATCTAAATTATGTCCCATGAGAGTGACAATACCTGTACACAGACAACCCTCTTCATTACAGGTATTTATCACTTTAACGTTTTCATGATATGTTTAATCAGCCTGTTTACATGTGGAGGATGGTTATAATAAGGTATAATTGGACAGGTAAAGTACACAAATTATATAAAACATAACTTCACCAACACTTCACTATAATCTTCATAAGTGATACTGACAATTGTGTGGAACATCATAACTTCCTGTGACATTCATTTATTATATAACTGGCGATGGAGTTTAGAACTTTTATAAATTATGTCTCAGATAATATAGATATGGTATAAAAAAATTAATATCACACAAAATCATTTCTAGTAGAGGGACAGTAAGATTACTTTCAGAGAAGATCTATTAGTCGCTAGACACGAGACTCAGGGGGTGATGAAGTCTACAGTCGAAGCCAGCAACGCTTCACTTACTCGCGCTAAAAAATCATATATTATAAATCTAAGGTATCTCTCTCTCTGACCTGTAAGTCTCAGCCCGCAGATACTCACGTCATGGCCTGGTATATGCTCTCGATGCCGTATCTCATGGCAAACTCAACGACGATATCCTGCGCGTCGTCGTCAAAATCCCCTGATCGAGTATAACAAAGCACCCTGATCGAGAATAACAAAGGACCCTGATCGATTATAACAAAGTCCCCTGGTCGAGGGTGTGGATAGAGAGGTGCCCCTGGTGTGTGGGTAGTGATCTCCCCCTGGTGTGTGGGTAGAGAGGTGCCCCTGATGTGTGGGTAGTGATCTCCCCCTGGTGTGTGAGTAGAGAGGTGTGCCCCTGATATGTGGGTAGTGATCTTCCCCTGGTAAGTGGGTGCAGAGGTGCCCCTGATGAGTGGGTAGTGATCTTCCCCTGGTGTGTGGGTAGAGGTGTGCCCCTGATGTGTGGGTAGTGATCTTCCCTGGTGTGTGGAAGCATGGCGGGACATCTTAATGCATTTACTTGCTGCTAAACTGGGCTGAATAATGAGCGCTAAATGGAGCACATACATAATATACACATAATATATATTACAACGCCGCGGCACTACGCCACCTCCCTCTATACACTCCTGCCAAAGTCTTGAAACGGACACTCTTTAGATCCGTTCTGACGTCGAGGGACTGTGATCACTGGGAAGAATTGTAAGGACTCAACACTGGTGGCAGGGGTCCATGAAGAGCATTGTTACAGGGCTGGAGAAAACATGGTTCCTCCACCACGTACTAGGTAGCGCACCCTAGTAGTACGTGACCTACTCCCGGACCCAAAAGACTACACTTCTTTGTCCCCAGCGTAGGGAGGTCAGATTCCTGGTACGGACTTGGGTGCCGGCACTCAGGAGAGAACAGGCGTGGTCGTTGTGGCAGGCGACGACATCCTGGGCGTTTGGCGGCTCGGCGATCACAATCTCTGTCTTGGCCTGCCCTCCTTGGAAAAGTTGAGGTGACAGGACTTTAAGAACGAAGGGGCGTCCATACAAAACCTGGGCAGGGGAGCGTGAATTAGCCAGTTGGTGTGTTGCGGAGTTCAAAAAGACCCCGGTCGAAGGCCTCGCAGTGTGTTCCCAGAAGAGACCCTTTAGGATGAGGTCTTCAGGAGTTTGCTGCTTAAGCTCCTGTGTGGCCGTTGGAGTCTTTGGTAATGGGCGATGAAACAACACATGCCGGGAACCCCGCATCAGTCCAGGAACACAGCAAAAGTCCCGGCTTGGGAGGCTGAGGCCCCTCCGTCGGTTCGCGAGCGTGCGGGCTGCCCACGTCACGGGAAGTAGTGGCGGAACACTGATGGTGGCGGCAGACGTCGTGTCATTACCGCATGATGACAACCGGCCAACCAGAGAGACGGTCGACGATAACAAGGAAGGACTCTGGCACACAGAAAAGTCGGCCGACACAGCCCAGACTCAAAGGGCAGGTGGGGTTGTCGTCCTCATAAAGGAGTTCCTGCTGCTGGCTGGGTTGTTGCGTGGGGCTTGCACACCTGGTTGGCGTGGAATGTCGAGTTGATGCCAGGCAGACGATGTCTTGCACGCCGTTTGGTGGCCTCGGCTCCACGGTGACTGTCGTGGAGGCAGGCCAAAGAATGGAGACTTGAAGCAGGGGACAACTACCGAAGGAGGTGTCACTGGCCAGAGAGGAAGCAGGGGTAGAGACTGACAGCAGGGTGGTGCTGCTCCGCTTCGTGCACACCCTGTTGGCGTGTTTCTCAAGAATCGGTGTTGCAGGAAGTCCTGGGAGATGGCCAACTCTTGCGGCAATGTCTGTAGGACAGCAAAAGGAGTCAGGACACCATTTATGCACAATCCAGGCCTGACACGACCTGTTGCCCAAGGCACCATGCCGACAGACCTAGGGCTGGGGCCATCTTGAACCATCTGCCGTGACACAGAGGTCATGGGAGGTCCTAGATCAGCAGGAGAGAGAGCTGGCATTTAAATGCAGGACCGATAAACTGTAGCATCAGCGCCGGTGTCCAGGCAACATCTGAAGGCAGGTGACACACTGCCCATAATTCCACAACCTGACAGGAACTTTGGTCCTGGGATGCGAGTACACCCTCCTAATATGGGTGGGCTTTGTCCGGGGTCGTCGTGCCTCTGATTTGGCGACTGTGGGCGGCCCTCCACTGTTGAAGACGCTGAAGCTTCCATAAACCTTGTCCTTGGGTTTGTGGGTGGGGCAACACTTGTCATAGTATTTGGGAGGCGGTACACGTTGCGCTGGACGCGTTTAGCTAGACACCATGCTGGCGGTGACCAGTGGCCCTTACGGGTACAACTGTTGCATGTAGACTCCAGCTGGATACACCTGTGTTCCGTGCTGCTTTTCAGACCATTACAAAATAGACCAGGCGTGGACGTGGTGGGCAGAGGCGGCCAGGAGCAGACTAGCGACCAGCACTTGGATGGCGCGTACAGCTGGCAGGAGCTCTCGGATGGCAAGAGGTGGCACACCTAGCAGCCTCATAAGAACGACATATCGTCCAGCACTTACATCCTTGAAGGAAGAGTCCGGGGAGGTGAGGCGTTGGACAAGTTCACCGTCCTTAACACCCCATCAGGATCACCTGCTTAGCTTGGGTCTCCTCACTGCTGGTATTGGCTGAACATATATCTACCTCTTCCGAGGGCTCTCTTGGGGCGTACATAAAGAGCGTCAAAAGTCTCACCCTCCATCTGTCTGCCTTTAAACAACAATTCCCTCCTGCGCAGAGCTTCCGAACCACCTTTGTCCTTTGATGTGGAGTGCCTTAGGGAATAAATAAAAGTACCTCCCTCTACAGACAGCGAAGAGGTCGGAGGGTACTTACCACGTAATATGTTCTGAACACCTTTAGACTTCCAAGGACAAACATACATGACTGGAATGGAGTTGTTTGGGCTGTGAGCAAACTCTGAAGTCCCTGCATTGTAGAATATTAGGTCCACCGTCGCCGCCATTCGCAAAGTCTGGAAATTCACATCAGGCTTAAGATGGAGGCGTGTTTGAGCTGCTCACTTTAGGTGAGGGCTGGGGGCGTGAAGGAAGCATTGATGGGAAGTATGCTGAACCAGTCAGTACCGAGGCAGTGTTAGAGCAGGGGCTTGGTTAACTTATTGAGGCAGATATCAAGGCTTCAAACCGTCTTTCTTCCAATCTCCGTTGGTAATTCCTCACCTCTACTTGCTGCCGTTCATCCGCCACACGTCTGCTAGCTTCATCCTCGCGCCTTTCATCTCTCCATAAAACTTCATTAAAGCAATTATCTGGAATGGCAGATAATGAGGTGAAGGGCTGCGTGATGTTAATGGGAGCTGGGCGTGTGATTAGCTGAACAAGCATCCAACCTCTCTGCAGGCTATCATCCGACCCAGCTCATCCGGACTCACTCCACAGCTCGTAAGGCACAAGACTTGCCGCTACTTCATCTGTGTACTGTGTCTCGTCAGTGTGGCCATTCATGGTAAACATCAACAAGATCTCAGACAAAGAAATTGTTAAATACACAGATAAGTAGATTATATGTAAAATATATATAGGAAGCCGCCAGGAGTCGGTGTGTGTGTGCGTGTGTGTGTGTGTGTGTGTGTCCCGGGCAGTGAGCAGTCACTGGGAGGAGGAGGAGGGCTGCAGTCAATGTGGAATTACCCTCTAGGGCCATGTGGTCAGAGGAGGGTGCACCAGACTCCTGCTGCAGAAAATCCCCTAGACATCTGCTTAAACCTTGAGATCACTGCAGAACTTCAAGGTCATGGCACAGGAAACACACAATGCCACTAAACACCTAGAAAATGCTTTATTATGAAGCCTGCTCCAAGATTTACTAAATTCTTCAAGGAGGTTGGCGGTGACGGTTGACACAGGGCAAGGGGTCCTCATGACTTTCACAAACTTTGCACTATCACTCCTTGATATCAGTAAAAGTACGCACTGCGCCATCAATTATAATTTCTGAGTAATAGGATTTAATATACAGAACGAACACAAACACCTGTATAGTTTTGTGGACTAGATTGCGGATAGAAGATAGCTAACACCAAAGGAGAGTAGCGCTCTTCAACCTGGCTAGCAATAACTTCTCTATAGACAATGTAATAGTGGAACATTATGGCTTCCATACGTCACCCAGGCATTAACATCATGGACATCTCAAATAAACACACCACACTTTCATCGAGCTGAATAATAGTACATAAATGGAGCACATACATAATATACATACATAATATAATGGCATACCTAATATGCATACAGTGATCTTCACCCTGGTGTGTGGGTAGTGATCTCCCTGGTGTGTGGTAGAGGTGCCCTGGTGTTCGGGTAGTGACCTCCACCTGGTGTTGAGTAGAGAGGTGCCACTGGTGTGTGGGTAGTGATCTCCCTGGTGTGTGGGTAGAGGTGCCCCTGGTGTGTGGGTAGAGGTGCCCCTGGTGTGTGGGTAGTGATCCCCCTGGTGTGTGGGTAGTGATCTCCCTGGTGTGTGGTGAGGTGCCCTGGTGTGTGGTGATCTCCCCTGGTGTGGGGTAGTGATCTCCGCCTCGTGTGTGGGTAGAGAGGTGCCCCTGGTGTGTGGGCAGTGATCTCCTGGTGTGTGGTAGTGATCTCCCCTGGTGTGTGGGTAGTGATCTCCCGCTGGTGTGTGGTGATGATCTCCCCCTGGTTGGTGTGGGTTGTGGTCTCCCCTGGTGTGTGGTGGTGATACTCCCCTGGTGTGTGGGTAGTAATCTCCCCTGGTGTGTGGGTAGAGAGGTGCCCCTGGTGTGTGGGTAGTGATCTCCCCTGGTGTGTGAGTAGTCTCCCCTCGTGTGTGGGTAGAGGGTGCCCCTGGTGTGTGGGTAGTGATCCCCTGGTGTGTGGGTAGTGATCTCCCTCTGGTGTGTGGGTTGAGAGGTGCCCTGGTGTGTGGGCAGTGATTTCCCCTGGTGGGTGGGCAGTGAATTCCCCTGGTGTGTGGGTAGTGATCTCCCCTGGTGTGTGGTGAGTGATCTCCCCTGGTGTGTGGGTTGTGATCTCCCTGGAGTGTGAGTAGTGATCTCCCCTGGTGTGTGGGTTGAGAGGTGCCCCTGGTGTGTGAGGTGCTGAGAGGTGCCCCTGGTGTGTGGGCAGTGAATTCCCTGGTGTGTGAGTAGTGATCTCCCTGGTGTGGTAGTGATCTCCCCTGGTGGGTGGGCAGTGAATTCCCCTGGTGTTAGTAGTGATCTCCCTGGTGTGTGAGTAGTGATCTCCCCTGGTGTGTGAGTAGTGATCTCCCCTGGTGTGAGTGATCCCCTGGTGTGTGGGTAGTGATCTCCCCTGGTGTGTGGTAGTGATCTCCCCTGGTGTGTGAGGTAGTGATCTCCCTGGTGTGTGGTAGTGATCTCCCCTGGTGTGTGGTGTGATCTCCCCTGGTGTGTGGTAGTGATCTCCCCTGGTGTGTGAGTGAGTCACCCCTGGTGTGAGTAGTGATCTCCCTGGTGTGTGAGTAGTGATCTCCCCTGGTGTGTGAGTAGTGATCTCCCTGGTGGGTGGGCAGTGAATTCCCCTGGTGTGTGAGTAGTGATCTCCCCTGGTGTGTGGGTAGTGATCCCCTGGTGGGTGGGCAGTGAATTCCCCTGGTGTGTGGTAGTGATCTCCCCGTGGTGTGTGAGTAGTGATCTCCCTGGTGTGTGGTGATCACCCCTGGTGTGTGGTGAGTGATCTCCCCTGGTGTGTGGGTAGTGATCTCCCCTGGTGTGTGAGTAGTGATCTCCCCTGGTGTGTGAGGTGGTGATCTCCCCTGGTGTGTGAGTGGTGATCTCCCCTGGTGTGTGGTGGTGATCTCCCCTGGTGTGTGGGTAGAGAGGTGTCCCTGGTGTGTGGTAGTGATCTCCCCTGGTGTGTGGGTAGTGATCTCCCCTGGTGTGTGGGTAGTGATCTCCCCTGGTGTGTGGGTAGTGATCTCCCCTGGTGTGTGGGTAGTGATCTCCTGGTGTGTGGGTGGTAGTCTCCTGGTGTGTGGGGTGCTCCTGGTGTGTGGGTGTGTGTGGGTAGTGATCTCCTGGTGTGTGGTAGTGATCTCCCCTGGTGTGGGTAGTGATCTCCCTGGTGTGGTGTGATCTCCCCTGGTGTGTGGGTAGTGATCTCCCTGGTGTGTGGGTAGTGATCTCCCCTGGTGTGTGGGTAGTGATCTCCCCTGGTGTGTGGGTAGTGATCTCCCCTGGTGTGTGGTAGTGTCTCTGGTGTGTGGTAGTGATCTCCCTGTGTGTGGTGGTAGATCTCCTGGTGTGTGGTCTCCCCCTGGTGTGTGGGTGTGATCTCCCCTGGGGTGTTGTGTGTCCTGGGAGTGTCAGGGCGTACCTGGGGTGTGGGGTGTGCCGGGGTGTCAGGGGTGCACTGGGGTGTCTGGAGATGTACCTGGGGTGTCGGGAGGTGTACCTGGGAGTGTCGGAGGTGTGCACCTGGTATCGGAGGTGTACCGGAGTGTCGGAGGTGTACCTGGGAGTGTCAGGTGTACCTGGGGGGTGTCAGGTGTACCTGGGGTGTCGGAGGTGTACCTGGGAGTGTCGGAGGTGTACCTGGGAGTGTCGGAGGTGTAACTGGGAGTAGCAGAGGTGTCCTGGGAATTGTCAGAGGCGTGCCTGGGGAGTGTGGGGTGTGCCTGGGGTGTGGGGTGTGCAGGGGTGTCAGAGGTGAACCAGGGAGTGTCAGAGGGTGACCTGGGAGTGTCAGAGGTGCCTGGGTGTCGGAGGTGTAGCTGGGGTGTCGGAGGTGTGCCTGGGGAGTGTCGGGGTGTGCCAGGGGTGTCACAGGTGTGCCTGGGTGTCAGAGGTGTACCTGGGGTGTCAGATGCTGGGAAGTGGCAGGAGTCGCCTGGGGTGTGGGGGTGCCAGGGTGTCAGGGGTGTGTCCTGGGAGTGTCAGAGGTGTACCTGGGAGTGTGGAGGTGTAGCTGGGAGTGTCAGAGGTGTAGCTGGGAGTGTCAGAGGTGTACCTGGGAGTGTCAGAGGTGTACCTGGGTGTCGGGGTGCCTGGGAGTGCCAGAGGTGTACCTGGGGTGTCAGGGTGTACCTGGGAGTGCCAGAGGTGTACCTGGGAGTGTCGGTGGTGTACCTGGTAGTGTCAGTGGGGTGTACCAGGGGTGTCGGAGGTGTAACTGGGAATGTGAGAGGTGTACCTGGGGTGTCAGAGGGTGTGCCTGGGAGTGTCAGGGGTGTACCTGGGGTGTCAGAGGGGTACCTGGGGTGTCAGAGGTGTACCTGGGAGTGTCAGGGGTGTAACTAGGAGTGTCAGGATGGTGACTCTGGGAGTGTCGGAGGTGTAACTGGGAGTGTCGGAGGTGTAACTGGGAGTGTCAGGAGGTGTACCACAGGAGTGTCAGAGGTGTACCTGGGAGTGTCAGGAGTGAACCTGGGAGTGTCAGAGGTGAACCTGGGGTGTGGCGGGTACCTGGAATAGAGGTGGCAAAGTGTCAGAGGTGTACCTGGAGTGTCAGTGTACCTAGGAGTGTCAGAGGTGTACTGGGGAGTGTCAGAGGTGTACCTGGGAGTATCAGAGTGTGCCTGGGAGTGTCGGGGGTGTAACTGGGAGTGTCGGAGGTGTAACTGGGGAGTGTCGGAGGTGTACCTGGGAGTGTGCAGGTGCACTAAGAGTGTCACAGGTGTACCTGGCAGTGTCAGAGGTGTACGTGGGCAGGTAGGGGTGCACTGGGGAGTGTCTGAGGTGTACTGGGAGTGTCAGAGGTCTGGGAGTGTCTGAGTGTACCTGGGAGAGTATGAGGTGTACCTGAGTGTCAGGTGTGTACCAGGGAGTGTCAAAGGAGTACCAGGGTATCAATGTGTGCAGGGAGTGTGAGGGTGTACCTGGGAGTGTGAGAGGTGTACCTGGGAGTGTCAGGTGTTCTGAGAGTGTCAGGGGTGTACCTGGGAGTGTCAGAGGTGCAGAGGTATGCAGTGCACCTGAGGTGTCAAGGGAATGTGCAGGAGGTGTACCTGGGAGTGTCAGAGGTTGGCACTGGGAGTGTCCAGAGGTGACACCTGGTTATAGAGGTTAGCCTGGGATTGTCAGAGGTGCTTACTGGGAGTGTCAGAGGTGTACCTGGGAGGTCAGAGGTGTACCTGGGAGGTCAGAGGTGTACCTGAATGTCAGAGGTGTGCAGAGATGTCAGAGGTGTTCCTGGGAGTGTCAGAGGTGTACCTGGGAGTGTCAGTGGTGTAACTGAGTGTCAGAGGCGTACCTGGGAGTGTCAGTGGTGTAACCTGGGAGTGTCAGGCGTACCTGGGTGTCGGAGGTGTAACTGGGAGTGTCGGAGGTGTACCTGGGAGTGTCGGAGGTGTACCCTGGGAGTGTCGGAGGTGTACCTGGTGTCAGGTGTACCTGGGATGTCGGAGGTGTGTCGGAGGATGTACCTGGGAGTGTCAGAGGTGTACCTGGGAGTGTCAGAGGTGTACCAGGGTGTCTCAGATGTGTACCTGGGTGTCAGAGGTGAACCAAGGTGTTAGAAGAGGAACTGGGAGTGGTCAGAGGTGTGCGTGGGAATATTGGAGGTGTACTTGGGAGTATCGGAGGTGTACCGGGACTCAGAGGTGTATCTGGGAGTAATCAGAGGTGTACCTGGGGTTTCAAGGGTGTACCTGGGAGTGTCAGGGATGTGACCTGGGAGTGTCAGGGATGTACCTGGGAGTGTCAGGGGTGCATCTGGAGTGAGAGGTGTACACGGATCTGGGGTGTACCTGGGGAGAGTCGGGGGTGTACCTGGGAGTGTCGGGTGTACCTGGGAGTGTCGGTTGTGCCTGAGTGTCGGGGTGTAAGTGTCAGGGGTGTACCTGGGAGTGTCGGGGGTGTACCTGGGGAGTGTCCTGGAGTGTAGAATTTGTGAGTACTCGGTTGTGTATTGAGTGTCGGGGGTACATTGGGAGTGTCGGTGTAACTGGGAGTGTCGGGGTGTAACTTGGGTGTTGGGGTGTGGGGAGTGTCTGGGTGTAACTGGGAGTGTCGGGGGTGTAACTGGGTGTCGGGGGGTGTAACTGGGAGTGTCGGGGTTTAACTGGAGTGTGGGAATTCTGGTACAAGTGTCGGGGGTTGTAACTGGGTGTCGGGGGTGTAACTTGTGGGAGTGTCAGGGGGTGTAACTGAGGTGTCAGTGTAACAGGGTAGTCAAAGGGGGTGTACTGGGAGTGTCAGGGGTGTAACTGGGTAGCCAGGGAGTGCTGCTGGGAGTGTCGGGGGTGTAATGGGAGCCATGGGTTTGTAACTAGGAGTGTTGTCTCTTGGGAGTGTCGGGGTGTAACTGGGAGTGTCAGGTGTAACTGGGATGTCGGGGGTGTAACTGGGAGTGTCGGGGGTGTAACTGAGTGTCGGGGTGTAACTGGAGTGTGGAGGCATAACTGGGAATGTCTGAGGCGTGCCTGGGAATGTCTGAGGCGTACCTGGGAGTGTCGGAGGCAACTGGGGTGTCAGGCGTACCTGGGGTGTCAGGTGTGCCTGGGGTGTCGGAGGCGTACCTGGGGAACCATGGGAGGCCTGTGCCTGGGGTGTCGGAGGTGTACCTGGGGGTGTCGGAGGGTGCACCTGGGGTGGCTCAGGTACCTGGGGGAGTGTCGGAGGGGGTAACTGGGAGTTTCGAAGGCGTAACTGGGGTGTCGGAGGCGTCAGGTCGTAGATGTGTACCTGGGGATGTCCGAGGTGTGGGGTGTCAGGGGGTGTAACCAGGGTGTGTGGTGTGCCAGGGTGTGTCAGGGGTTACCAGGGGTGTGTCAGGGTGTACCAGGGTGTGTCAAGTGCGCAGGTGTGTCAGGGTGTACCAGGGGTGTGTCAAAGGTGTGCCAGTTGTGTCAGAGGGTAGCCAGGTGTTAGATGAGTACCTGTGAGTGGTCAGAGTGTACGTGGGAATATTGGAGTGTACCTGGGAGTATCAGGGGTGTACAGGAGTGTAGGAGGTGTAACTGGAGAACTGGCGGTGTACCAGTGTCAGGATGCCTGGGAGTGTCAGGGGTGTAACTGGGAGTGTCAGGGGGGTAACTGGGAGTGACAGGTGTAACTGGGAGTGTCGGAGGTGTAACTGGGAGTGTCTGAGGTATAACTGGGAAGTGTCTGAGGTGTACCTGGGAGTGTCAGGGGTGTAACTGGGAGTGTCGGAGGTGTTAGCTGGGGAGTGTGAGAGGAGTACCTGGAATGTCTGAGGTGTAACTGGGAGTGTCTGAGGTGTACCTGGGAGTGTCTAGAGGTTGCACCTGGGAGTGTCTGAGGTGCACCTGGGAGTGTCTGAGGTGCACCTGGGAGTGTCTGAGGTGTACCTGGGAGTGTGTCTGAGGTGTGCCTGGGGTGTCTGGAGGGGGTGTACCTGGGAGTGCAGAGGTGTACCTGGAGTGCAGGGTGCCTGGGAGTGCCAGAGGTGTGCCTGGGAGTGCCAGAGGTGTGCCTGGGGTGCAAAGGTGTGCCAGTGCCAGAAGTGTACCTGGGAGTGCCAGAGGTGTACCTGGGAGTGTCATGGGTGTACCTGGGGTGTCAGAGGTTTCACGGGATGTCGGAGGCTGTCCCTGGGAGTGTCGGAGAGTGTCCTGGGAGTGTGGGAGGTGTGCCTGGGGAGTGTCGGAGGTGTACCTGGGAGTGTCGGAGGTGTACCTGGGAGTGTCAGCGGTGTGCCTGGGAGTGTCAGAGGTGTACCTGGCAGTTTCAGCAGTGTGCCTGGGAGAATTAGCGGTGTACCTGGGAGTGTCAGGAGGTGTACCTGGGAGTGTCGGAGGTGTAACGGGTGTGAGAGGAGTACCTGAGAGTGTCTGAGGTGTAACTGGGAGTGTCTGAGGTGTACCTGGGAGTGTCAGGGTGAACCAGGAGTGTCAGGAAGGTGTGCCTGGGAGTGTCAGAGGTGTACCTGGCAGTATCGGAGGTGTAACTGGGGAGTATCAGATGTACTGTGGGAGTGTCAGGGGTGTAACTGGGATTGTCGGAGGTGTAACTGGGAGAGTCAGAGCAATACGTAAC